>NC_064924.1:359826010-360129040 GCF_023897955.1 Schistocerca gregaria
ATTAGCGAACACTACTGTGACAGTTTATGGGAGCCATAAAGCGATCCCAAACGTATTAGTGGTACACATCAGTGCTCTATCGCATATTGCAATGATTTCTGCCACGCTTATTCTAATAAAACTCAAAGTCTTCAAGTAGATTGAGGTTCGATATACAACTGACGTTCACTTAAATATCCAGGTGTGTCACAATAAAGTGTCATTTTAAGTAATTACATGATTCTAATAACGTTGTGTAACTAAAAATATTTAATTAGGTTGCACAATACCTGTATTGTGATTCTAGTTTTGCTCTAAGTTAGTAATGTTTTTATTAGTAGGCTCAGTATGTAGCCAACTTAACAGATGCTATAACTAAATTCTTCACTATGGAGATGTGGCTCCACTTTTTCCCTCATCGCTTTATAGGGTAAAAGTAATAACAGATGTATTGGTCACATGTTTCAGAAACGAAATGCTTTAAAGAAGTCATGCAGCTATTTTTGCTTACTGTATCATTGAATAATATTTTTCTATATTTAGAAATCCAATATTATGGCTAAGGTGTCTGGGTGATTGGTTCTGAGAAGAACCGTTGTAAAGTAGTTTCGCGTTCATGTTTAAGCCAGGAGATATGTGGTAGAAGAGTCTGCCTGCCTGCTCTGATGTTTAGCACCACTTTATGGCGTGCTTGCGGACGTGAGTATCTTCATCCCCATCTGTCCTACTGGCAGAATCGCTACAGGCAGCTACTTTCAGTATCAACAAAAAATGGACAATAATGTGGAACATTATTGCCCATGAGGACCATCAGACGCTCCAAACACCTGACACAAGATCAGCCGGTATGGAACTAACGAGAAGTTCCTGGAAAACAATTAATCCCATCCGCACAGGCCACGTCATCAGTGCTGAATACCTCTACCGATGGAGACGAGCTTCATCTTCACAATGTGCCTGTGGAAATGAACACCAAGCGATCCATCACATTGCAACAAGCTGTAGCAGAGTAGCTTACCATGTGAACTTGGAAGATTTCTTTGAAGTGACAGAGGCAGCCCTTGAATGGATCGAGAAATTAGATATTAATTTATAGACTTATTTTTAAAATTATAAATTATGAAATTACTATATTTTTGTAAAATTTTGTAAAACTACATAATCCACTATTGTTAGCCGCTGATCATACGTAACGCCATGCGCTAAATAAATAAATAAATATTTAGTATGAACCTACACACTAACACCGAAAAAGATTCCCACAAACGAATTGTACGAGTGGGGCCGAAATCGGTAGATTTGATGTATACGTAAAAATAAAGAAATGAATACAATTTCAGAAAAGAGCTGATGATTTATTCGAGAGAAAGAGATTCACAATTTGAGCAAAACAGTAACACATTGTTCCACCCCTGGCCCTTAGGCGTTGATTAATAGTTCCTGGATGTTATCCTGAGGGATATCGTACCAAGTTTTGGCCAGTTACCGCATTACATAGTCAAAATCCCTAGCTGATTGGAGGGCCCTGTCCCTAATGTTCCAAACTTTTTCAACTGGACAGAGAGATTCGGTGACGTTTCTGGCCAGTGCAGGGTTTGACAAGCACGAATAGAAGCAATAGAAACTCCCGCCATGGCGTTATCTTACTGATATATTAGTCCAGGATAGTTTGCCAATACAACGGGACGTAGAATTTCGTTGACATACGACAGTGCAGTACAGATTCCGTGGATGACACCCCAAGAGGCCCTGCTATGAAAAAGAATGGCACCCCACACGACCATTCCCGGTTGTCTGGCGAAATGGAGGGCGATCGTCTCCAGACATGTCTTCGCTGGTCGTCGGGGCTCAGTTCGAATCGGGACATCGCTGAGGACAGTTCTTCTGCTGTCAATGACATTCCACGCTCAAGACGTGTCTGGAGGCGTCACGGACGGCTGTGGGATAGTAACCTATCTGTCCCTCACCAAACGACACAACAACTAGGAGATAATGCCGGTCTGCACAGCTCGAGAGCTTCTAATACTTGTCTCTCAGCTTGACAAACCCCACCACGGCCAGTAAGGCCGCCGGATCTTTTCCCAGCTAAGAATGTTTGGAGCAGTAAGGGTAGGGTTCTCCAGCCATTTCAACAGTTTGGCCATCTGTCGTGCCAGCTGGACAGATCTGGCAGATATCCTTCAAGAGGACATCCAATGCATATCTATCGATGTCAAGCCAAATAACTGCTTGCATAAAGAGTAGAAGTTGAACAAAGTGTTACTGACTTGCTCAGTTTGTGAAGTCCTTTCTTTTGAATATATCGTCCAGTTGTTCTGAAATTGTAACCATTTGTTTGCCTTTACATGCACATCACATCTACAGATTTCCGTCTCACATTCCAATAATTCCTTTGTATTGTATGTCAGAAGAAACTTCGTTACTAAAGGTTTATTCCTGATGGCATACTTCGGACGCTGTGTTTTTCTTGACGTTTGAGTTTCGTATTAAGCGAAACAAGTCCGTCAAATAATTAAGCAGATTACAAAGTGCGAAATAACTCTTCTTTCAATTATTCACGCCCGCATCTCGTGGTCATGCGGTAGCGTTCTTGCTTCCCACGCCCGGGTTCCCGGATTCCATTCCCGGCGGGGTCAGGGATTTTCTCTGCCTCGTGATGGCTGGGTGTTGTGTGATGTCCTTAGGTTAGTTAGGTTTGAAGTAGTTTCAGTTCTAGGGGACTGATTACCATAGATGTTAAGTCCCATAGTGCTCAGAGCCATTTGAACAATTTGAATTATTCACGGACACCGCGATTTCCTAACAAACTTAACATTATCATCCAGTATATGATTTGCCCCAATGCCTTTCTTCGAAACTGTCATTGTGAAGTGAGAACATATGAAGGTGTGTTATTTCAGGCATGCCGTGTTCAATTTTTCTTTAACAGGAAACAATGACTCCTCTCTTTCCTTTCTTTTGTTTATTCCCTTGTGAGGACGTTTTCTTACATTTCTGATTATTTGCAATATCAGGAGAATGGTATGAGCAATCATAGTTTCTGTCGACAATATTATACTTTAGAAAAGGATGAGATGCTCTAGGTCCACTCTCAGTAACCCCAACAACGATACATTGTCAAGCTCCAGCACGCTTCTGATCTTTCCACACAGCTTGACACAAAAGGTGATGGAAAGGGAGGGGGGCAGCTTTCGATATATTAAACTATGAGTAGCTTGGGATGTAGTTCCCATAAGTAAATGCTCTAATTGCTGTCGCAACATTAACAATATTACTTAAATGGCCACCAGAGGTGAATTCACATAACGATGAAAAATCTGATGGAGAACTGTCATACACGAGTTGGGGGTTACTTATCGTCCCTCTAACTGTCGCAACAATTACTCGGAGAGGGCTCAGCACGAAAGCTGAATGAGAGAACAACAACAGCGTCGCTTTCCTTCCACGACCAATTTAAACCTAATGAGTGTTCAGTCTATTAGGTTAGCACTCAAGAATTGTGACTGATACAGGAACCATGTACCCCTCTTCTTCATATCAGCAGTTACGCCACGCCAAGCCGTGGCAGTGGTACACCCGTAAGACAAATCCCTCTGCAGAAACCGGAAACAGCGACGCAACGTGGCGCGTGTAAGTGAAGAGAGGTGGCGCTGCTGGCTGCGGTGTTAGCGAGCCGACAACTTTCCTTATTGTCTCGGGCACACGCGGGCGGCCTCCGAGGGATGCTTTGGAAACAGGGATGAGGCAAGTTTGCCTTGATTTTCTTGCTGCTACCTTGGGTACCTGGAACAGTATACTAGCAATGCCTCGCTTGTTTAATTATTGACTGCTCGTACCAGAGCTGGAGGTTCAGAAGCTGGAGTCCCGGGAGTAACTAACTTTCCTGTCTTCTACCGCTCCGCCCCCACAGATTCTGCAAATACGTATCTTCTCGACTGCGATCCTAAGAGTCTCGTTTAATCACAGCACCAGCAGTGGTTTACAATTTGTTGCCGCAAAAAGGTATTGCGACCAATTCCGATGCATTTTTTTTTTTTTTAATTTGACCGTCGCAACATATAACACTTCCTTCTATAATTCAGTGCTTGCTGGTAAGTACCAGGGGTCTCAGTTCGAACATTTATTTGGTCAATTAGTTGTTTTAATCTTGAGTTAAATAACATAACATAACAGATAACTTAAAGTGAGGGAACAAGCAACTGAAGGAGGTGACTGAATCAAATCAATATGAAAATTATTGACATGGGATTCTAAGTTAATTAGGAACTCAATATTATTTCTGGGGGTTATATTGTCAGGAGGGGCCAGCTGAGTAAAACTGTTAGTGTGAACACAGTGATGGTTATTCTCATTTAAAGACACATGATCAAATCTTAATGGAGAACAAAACATAAATAAAACACTATGTTCTCTGCTGGTACTCTACATCTGTATCTAAGCGGTCTCGTAATGTACTGTGCACGAGGCTGGAAGGGAAACATGCTGCTACGGTGATTACCGAACTTCTCAGACGTATCTTTAATACTCAAACCATCCATACACTGGTTAATGACTACAGTTTCTAATAATGTTTCACACAACATGGGTAGTGGAATTCTGAATAAATTTGGCGGTGAGAGTTAATTTGTAGTCACAAGATATCACAAAGTGGGGGTAGGGGGGACGAAACAGGCACAAATACACCTTACCGAGTACGTGCAAAACAGCAGTATATCCAAATAAATCGTCGCACGATCACACGCTTAGCATGGCATGAAGTTCTTCTCACTGACCATACAGCCACGACCATGTGGGTGATTGTGATATTGTGTATTAAACATGCTGGATCATTCTTGGATTATTAGGAAATTCCAAACGCAACATACACAAATCGCATCATTAACTAAGGAAGCAGATGATACTTCCTCCCTAAAGGTAAGCTCCCGCGGGAGCACTGATACAAATATCGAAGAAGATAAAACAATTCTACCCGCAAGAATACTTAAACATACTTATGCGACATGCTGTTCACCTGATTGTAAGCTGAGCTGAAAAAATACGTGAATGCGCCTACTCTCTGTTAGAAAGTTGCGACCACATGTTGACTGATAGACAATTGCCTCACATCACACCGAAAGGCTTTAAGGAATAGGGAAAAAGTTAAAGGAAGGTAACAAGTGAAGGCTCACTGCACTATAAATTCGTCAAACATTCATTGTGCTGTACGTATAACTTGATTAACTTAATTTCGATAAGTTGAAACAACCGTACCGTCCTCGTTAGAAACCTAAGTAATAACCACTGAATTTAATCTTAAATTATGACAAAACGTGCTCGCTATATTTTCTAAACTATGTCGTTCCTGAAAGGGGGTGGATTAATGATTTAATGACAGCATAACACATGCTCCAAATTTACCATTCAGCGAGATGGAGACATGCGCAGAGTCCGACCGTCATTTAGGACACCCAGTAAACGAGCAGATCACCAGCTAACGGTCCATCTGGTCTTCAATGAGCAGCTGGTGAAATGGCTCTACCAACTCAGAAGATTCCATCACAAAAGGTGCAGCTTTGAACTGTCATCCCGAGTATTAAGGTGGCTGAAAAACGGTAGTAATACATGTATCTCTGCACTACAGCTGTTCTACTCATGTAATCAAAACCAAGTCACTCACTCGCTACGTAAGTGACAGCAACATATATGGTATAGGGAAGATGGATGTGTGTTATAAATAAATAAATAAACACATTCGTATCCCTCTCTTTGCCATGGGTTCTCCGTTCCTGGACAAAATTTGAACATGGCAATGTGTCATTGATAATTAAGAACACAGGGAACCTCGATGATCGGTGTCCTAACGGGATGTGATGCATCTCTCACATCAGAGTCTCCCGATTTGGTTTTCTTGACATGAGTTCCTGAAACGCGTCGTCTCCGAGGCGGTGCACTGCCTGAGAAACTTTAATTATTTTCGTTAGGAAGGTGGGTGAAACACAGGCCACATGTATTTCGATTTTCTTTCTGTACTACAGTGTGTAATGAAGCGAAGTCTATCTCATTAAACTGCAGAATGAACACTCAAACATTTATTAGTTACACAAATACAATGTTTTAGTAAAATTTTGAGAAACATTGGTCATATGTCAAGAAACAAACTAGAACAATTTACATAAATACAGCCGCGCCAAGTAGCCGCACGGTCTTAGACGCCTTGCATCACTTCGCTCGGCTCCCTCCGTCGGAGGTTCGAGTCCTTCTTCAGGTACGGATGTGTGTTGTCCTTAGCCTAAGTTAGTTAGATTAAGTAGTGTTTAAACGTGGAGATCGATGACATAAGAAGTTTGGTCCCATAGGAACTTCCCACAAATACAAATATATAAATACAATAATACAGTGCGCCGTACTGGTAGCAACTTAGAGGGAGGGTGCGCCAGTGGGATACGCTCCAGATTGACCAATCAGTTTCAAATTACATAAAAAAGTGCCTCTGGTCATCTTAAAAAGAAATAAAATTAGCTTTGACCAAGACAGAAAGTTAGAATCTCATCGAACTATCTAGCACCTGCGGCTGTAAACTTCCTTGCAACCCTTTTCCAGGTATGGATATTATAACCCAGACCCAACTCGAAGTTAAATCTCCAGAATAAATTAACAAATACACAAACAATATTGCACAAAATTATTATTACTTACAAGTCACAGTGATCAAGGCACAACATTAACCAGCTTACCGATTAAACTTACATCGCTTATGTTCTAAAAAGCTACAGACAGTCTCATAGATATAACATAATATAAATTTCGTAATGCTAACCAATAAAAAATATTTATTAAAATGTAATTTAAAAAATTTACATCACACTTGCTGGCCACTACTGTAGTCCAGAATATTAAATCAGAAAGCAGCAAGCATTAGGGTGAAGCGTATGGGGAGATAATTCTTACAACTGAGTCGTATACCATAAGAACCAACATCCACAGTGGTAACAACTTCACAAACACAAGCCCCAGCGCTTTAGCTACTTATGCCAGCAAAAGCCAATAGGAATCTGAAAGCGCCCTAGTAGCTCTGAAGAAGTATATTTAACTGGAACCACAGCAGTTGAGAAAAGTAATCTCAAAACAGCGTGTTTGAAATCGGCAAAATGAGAGATGGTACATACTCGAACACAGTCTAGATTCAGCAAGCCATTTGAGCTAACATAAAGACATACCCCTTGTATTTATTATTCCTTGGAATGCACTGTATATATTCAAAAACTATTTTCTCGTCTTGAAAGTTCAGTTGTACTCGTATTCTACTCCAAGTTACGACATTTCATTTCATTTCATCGTAGTTAATTACAGTTCATACGGTGTTGAGCGTTAATCCGTATACAGGTATTGCATGCTATCATTATGTCAACATCGCCCTCTCTGGTGACGGTCACCTTTCCAGCTATGCCTCATATAGTGGGTTCTCAGGGCCACCTGCCCCTTTCATGGTTCCCTTTCATGGTTCCCTTTCTCCCGTTGCACCACTAGTATCTACTTTGGGAAAAACATCACTCCATCTCTTTCATCATGGCCATCAATCCCCACCCCTTAGAGAAGCTACATCCTCCTCTGGCTCCTCTCACATGGAAGGGGTCCCCTGCACACTCCCTTCCAAGGCTTCTGTTGCTATGCAGAAGGGCACCAGCCAGTGGCTGAAGGAGCCAGAAGCTACTGGTCTTAGGCATCCCTGATTATCGTCAGTTCCAGAGACAAATTCAGAGAATCCCTCCTAGCAAGATAAAATAAAAGAGAAGTGAGAAGACAGGAAAAAGAAAACAACAAAGAAAAAAGAGACACCTGTGACCCCCATACCACTGCTTCCTGCCAGCTCCAATTCTGAGAATGAGGCGGTGATCCTAGTGTTCCCTCACCAGAGCTTCAGAATCAATGGACACAGAGATCACAAACCCTCAACAAGTGGTAGCAGTGTACCCACTTTGGTCCTTCCATGCATTCACATACTACAGAAAGCGTCATCCTTCAGTGGGGTTGCTGTAGTTCTCCCCCAAAATGGCTGAGCTATGACAGATCTTAAGCATTACACCTGCTATCTGCGTTGCCCTTCAGGAACCTAGTGGACCCAACCCTTCATAGATGATGAGGGTATTCAGAAAATCTGTAACAGGGTGTCAGGTAGAGTATAAATATATGTCTTTTGTCCATGGTGAAACTGTGCCCATTTATAGACCTTTAAAGCTGTGTCTGTCAGGATGAGGACAATGCAGGCACTTACCATCTGCAACATATACCTTCCTCTACATGGAGAAGTATCTCAAAATATATTGGCTGCACTAGTTTCACAACTACCCCACGTGTCCCATTTTTGGCTGAGGGTGATTTCAACTACCACAACCATTTGTGGAATGGAATCTAGATTACAGGCCATTGTATACATGTCGAGAATCTACTAACTCAACTCGATCTTTGCCTCCGTGAATCCTCTCATTTCAGTGTGGAACATAGAACATACTGGCCACTGATCTCTCTGCTTGCAGTTCTGTCATTCTACCATCTGTCCGCTGGAGAGCTCACAATGACTTGTGTAGTGGTGACCATTTTCCGGTCTTCCTGGTGTCACTCACCTGGACACTGGCCCAGGTGGGCTCCTATTAAGGCTAATTGAGACACTCAGCTATCACCACTGGATCTCCATCGCGTGGCACAATCGGCATGATGATCCAGAAAATTATTACGACCACTGTTTCGTAGTAATTTTGCAGCTGAATCAGCAATCCCTTATTCTTCAGGTTGCCACAGAGGTGGCAAGAAATCACTGCAGCCATTAGGGATCGTAGATGAGCTCTACAACGTCATAAGCGGCACTCATCAATGGAGCATCTAATGGCCTCCTGATAGCTCTGTGACCATTTCGTCAACTAAGCAAAAATGGCAGAAGGATTGCTGGAGATAGTACATCTCCACCATTGGGACATGAACCTCTCCTTCATAAGTTTGGACTAAGCTCAGACATCTTTATGGATATAATTCTCTTACAAGTATACATGTGATTTCCACACTTGGAGCTGTGTATACCGACCCATACACAGTCGGAGAACGTTTTGTCGAGCAGTATGCTTGAACCTCTGCATCTTTGAATTACCATCCGACCTTTCACACCCTAAAACAGTTGGTGAAGAATCTGGAGCGATGGTGAATTCCTCTCGGAAAGGCGAGAAAGTATCATCGTTCCAATGATAAACCCTGGCATAAACCCTCAAGATATGGGGAGCTGTGATCGTGTTAGCCTTACCAACATTCTGTGTTAGCTACTTGAACATATGATTAGCTGGCTGCTGTGTTGGCTCCTTGAATCTTGGGGCCTTCTGGCTCGGTTGCAGGGCGGTTTCTACTACGTCGCTTTATCACTGATAACTTGGTATACCTGGCCACTGCCATCAGTATGGCCTTTTCCCACAGTCATCACGTTATTGTCTCTCTTTTTACCTGTGAATCATATAATATTACTTGCAGACACATCCTCGCTTAATTATATGAGTGGGGCTTATGGGGCCTACTCTCAATTTTTATACAGAACTTTTACTCGCTCCACAGCTTCTGAGAGCGAGTCGGTGCTTCACACAGTTCCCCAAACCCAAGAGAATGGGGTCCTACAGGGCTGGCTCATTCTTTTTAGTGGCCAATAATGGTCGTGCAGCAGCCGTAAGCTCCTGAGTATCACCCTTCTTATATGCTGACGACGTTTTCTTTGTGCTCATCTGATATTTCTGTGAATGAACGCCGACTGCACAAAGCCATACAAAAGGTGCAGTCATGGGCTATCACCCACAGCTTTCAGTTTTCAGCCACCAAAACTAGCGACATACACTTCTGTCGCTGGTGTACAGTTCATCTTACCCAGAACTTTATCTTAATGACCATCTCTTTAATCTAGCGGACTCTTATAGCTTTTTAGGACTACTTTTCGACACCCACTGAACTTGGCTTCCCATTATCACCAGCTTAAGCAAAAGTGCTGCCACCATGTCAATATTCTTCAACGCCCAAGTCTCAATCACAAGAGAGCCAATCACCCTACAGTGTTCCAGCTGTATAAAGTTCTTTTACAGACCAATATTAACTGTCGGAGCCTGGCGTATGATTCAGAATAGCTCTCAGCATTGTGGATGGTTGACCCTATACACGACTGCGGCGTTGAATTTGTGACAGGAGCGTTTCGCATGGGCCTCGTAAACAACTTATTCGTAAGCTGGGGTTCCTCCAAGGCGACAACAACACTTTGCCAATTGTACTGCGCATTTTTCAGCTCCCATAAACATCCAGTTACTGTCTCCTTTTTTCTAACATTGTACATTCATCTCCCGCAATGGCGGCTTAGATGGGCGTTTATAATTGAAGTCTGTGCCCAGTCCCTTCTCACTGAACACGAGACTTTCCCTCTATCACATTTCCTCCAGGTCGACTCACGTACACCTCCATGGTGTGTATCTTGACCACAACTTCGTCTGGACAAATCACAGCTCTAAAAGACTCAGTTAATCCTGTGGCCCTCTGCAACGCTTCTCGCTGTTCTTAGTGCACCCCAGGATTCATACATAGATTGAGTCCACTTATGCTCATGCAGGACTTACTGACTTATGTTTCTTGCCAGATCGTGCAGTATTTTCACTGATAATCCTGTGGCCCTCTGCAACGCTTCTCGCTGTTCTTGGTGCACCCCAGGATTCAGAGGTAGATTGAGTTCACTTATGCTCATGCAGGACTTACTGACTTATTCTCCTTGCCAGATCCTGCAGTATTTTCACTGTAGGGCTGATAGCCATCTATCGTGGTCTTGAGCATATCCGTACTGTCATCAGGGAGTCCTTCCTCATTTGTAGCGACTCCTTGAGCATCTTGACTGTTGCTATCCTCGTCATTCCTTGTTAATGGCCATCCAAGAGTCTTTTTATGCCGTCGAATAAAGTAGAAGGTTATTGGTCTTCATAAGGTCCCTGGGACACTTCGGAATACCAGGAAATAAATTTGCTGACAGGCAAGCCAAGGAGTCTACTCGTAAACCGAATCTGGAAATCGGCATAACGGAATCTGATCTTCGATCTGTATTTTTCCACAGGGTTTTTGGACTCTGGAATACAGAATGGCGTTTTATGGCTTAGCCAAATAACTTACATGAGGTAATGAAGATGACTGTGTGGAGATCCTTCATGTGAGCCTCCCACGAGGACTCCACTCTCCTCTGACAGCTTCGCATCAGACATACTTGGCTGACTCATCGTTACCTCCTACATCGTGAGGACCTATTTCAGTGTCGCTGTGATCACGCTTGACACTGTTCCACATAGTGCCCCACTTCCACCCTTTGCTCTTAGGTGACAAAGTCTCAAAAGTTAACATAGTTTTAAGTGTTATCTGTGAAGGGGGTTCTTATCATTCTATTTAAGGGTAGGCGCCTTACCCTCCTGTTTCAGGCCCTCTCCCTACCTGCATTTTTACTCTTCCTCCATCACTCTGGTGCTGTCTGTTCGGTCTTTTCACCGTCTGTGTTTCTATTACCTTGTGTTGGTTCAAATGGCTCTGAGCACTATGGGACTTAACATCTGAGGTCATCAGTCCCCTAGAACTTAGAACTACATAAACCTAACTAACCTGACGACATCACACACATCCATACCCGAGGCAGGATTCGAACGTGCGACCGTTACGGTTGCGCAGTTCCAGACTGAAAAGCCTAGAACCGCTAGGCCACACCGGTCGGCTACCTTGTGTTTCTGGGCTGGGGATTTTAGTATGTTACAGAGTAACTGGCTGATCATTCTTTATTCTTGCTGTCATCCAACCAAGGCAATCAATATTGTTCAAGAACATTTTACAGTTCTTTTCATTTTCGTTAATGTTTTCAATTTTGGCATGATACTGTGAGGTAAGAGCGAATTGTGGCACCCTGAAAATATTCTAAGTTCGGAGTTGGCGTGGCTGCACGGGCCACTCGGCAGGCTGGTGCTCGTCAGTAACTACATGATCATTAGCCAGAGCAAGTGGGGTAGCCCCAGCACGTGGTCCAGAATTGCATGGCGGGAGTGCTAGAGACGGGGGATTTTGTGAAACCATAATGGCAGATAATTCTCAATGCATGTAGAAATTAATAGCACCCACAGGGAATAATGATACCTTGAAAAGTAGCATGTACATTACCATTATTTGTACGATGATTCTGATGGAATAATCAGATTTTTAATATCTTTATTAGTTAAAACCTTATTATGTGACACAAGTAACACTCAAAACGAGTTTCTAAATACTAAACGGTTCATCCGATTTTGTCGATCGACGTGTCTTTAGAAAACTGTTAGGTTAGACTTAAATTGGTATCAACTACGGGAATGTGACTTGAATAGTTCATGAGTTAATGGAGGTCAAAGTGGCCGATTACTATTGTTCACGTCAGGCCATAAGTATTCCACAGTTATACGAAACAACGGTATCAGCATGCTTATGAATGTATTTATTCGTCTATATCTTTGTTTATATCCGATATATACTATTCATGAAGATTCGTCAAATATTTTTTGTGTTTTAAAAAGCACAGAGGCATTACGCTACTGGCCTACTTTTCTTTCTATTCCTTTGATATATGTTTATTTAATATGCTTATGTATTTAATAATGTATGTTAGTGCGTGTTTATGGTCCAGCCTTAGGAATATTTATCTAATTTCAACTTATTTAAATATAAAACCTGTATTTCGTATGTGTTTCAATATGTTTGTGAGTGTGCGTTGGCTTGGAGACATGGCGGGATCGCTCTAGCCAATCACAGCGCTCGTCACTACGGTAGGCGACTACCCAAGTCAATGGGGAGACTGGAGGTAGGTGGGGGAGGACAGGACAGAGGGTAGTGGACGGGAATTGATGACAGAGGGTCGGAGTATGGACTTCGAGAGTGTTGAGGTTTGCGCGTGGTCGCGGGAGATAGAAGTATTTCGTTGTGCCGACTTGAGTACCTGTGAGGTTTCCGTGGCATCTGCAGTGAAGACGTAGTATGTGTTTAGAAGTGAATATCTCGCGAGCTATTTTGTTCATCATAACTAATTACGATACAGTAACCACGTCAGCCAGAACAATTACAACCAGTGGTCCACATGAAACTATTATCACGGAAAATTGTCAAACAGCTGTATATTTATTTTACTTAGACAACAAGGTTCGGCTTCTCATTAATCCCATTTTCTGGACCCTGTGCACTCCCTGCTCAGACAATAAGGAATGCACAGGACTCTGAAAACGACATTAATTACAAGCCATAACTGTAAGTCTACATAAAATACACTCCTGGAAATGGAAAAAAGAACACATTGACACCGGTGTGTCAGACCCACCATACTGCTCCGGACACTGCGAGAGGGCTGTACAAGCAATGATCACACGCACGGCACAGCGGACACACCAGGAACCGCGGTGTTGGCCGTCGAATGGCGCTAGCTGCGCAGCATTTGTGCACCGCCGCCGGCAGTGTCAGCCAGTTTGCCGTGGCATACGGAGCTCCATCGCAGTCTTTAACACTGGTAGCATGCCGCGACAGCGTGGACGTGAACCGTATGTGCAGTTGACGTACTTTGAGCGAGGGCGTATAGTGGGCATGCGGAGGCCGGGTGGACGTACCGCCGAATTGCTCAACACGTGGGGCGTGAGGTCTCCACAGTACATCGATGTTGTCGCCAGTGGTCGGCGGAAGGTGCACGTGCCCGTCGACCTGAGACCGGACCGCAGCGACGCACGGATGCACGCCAAGACCGTAGGATCCTACGCAGTGCCGTAGGGGACCGCACCGCCACTTCCCAGCAAGTTAGGGACACTGTTGCTCCTGGGGTATCGGCGACGACCATTCGCAATCGTCTCCATGAAGCTGGGCTACGGTCCCGCACACCGTTAGGCCGTCTTCCGCTCACGCCCCAACATCGTGCAGCCCGCCTCCAGTGGTGTCGCGACAGGCGTGAATGGAGGGACGAATGGAGACGTGTCGTCTTCAGCGATGAAAGTCGCTTCTGCCTTGGTGCCAATGATGGTCGTATGCGTGTTTGGCACCGTACAGGTGAGCGCCACAATCAGGACTGCATACGACCGAGGCACACAGGGCCAACACCCGGCATCATTGTGTGGGGAGCGATCTCCTACACTCGCCGTATACCTATGGTGATCGTCGAGGGGACACTGAATAGTGCACGGTACATCCAAACCGTCATCGAACCCATCGTTCTACCATTCCTAGTCCGACAAGGGAACTTGCTGTTCCAACAGGACAATGCACGTCCGCATGTATCCCGTGCCACCCAACGTGCTGTAGAAGGTGTAAGTCAACTACCCTGGCCAGCAAGATCTCCAGATCTGTCCCCCATTGAGCATGTTTGGGACTGGATGAAGCATCGTCTCACGCGGTCTGCACGTCCAGCATGAACGCTGGTCCAACTGAGGCGCCAGGTGGAAATGGCATGGCCAGCCGTTCCACAGGACTACATCCAGCATCTCTACGATCGTCTCCATGGGAGAATAGCAGCCTGCATTGCTGCGAAAGGTGGATATACACTGTACTAGTGCCGACATTGTGCATGCTCTGTTGCCTGTGTCTATGTGCCTGTGGTTCTGCCAGTGTGATCATGTGATGTATCTGACCCCAGGAATGTGTCAATAAAGTCTCCTCTTCCTGGGACAATGAGTTCACGGTGTTCTTATTTCAATTTCCAGGAGTGTAACTTCTGAAAACATATGGCTGTATGGTGATATTGTATGGTAAGTACTTGACCGGCCACTTTCCCATATTCACAAAGCAACAACAGATACATAAAGTTATGTTTTTACTGCTCTAACCGAGCTGCACAAAATGACTATCATGAAACAGGAAAACCAATAACGTTGTATTGGGATGGTATGTGCTATTATAATGATAACGCACTGGTTTCAATAAATACGATATCAGATTAATAGAACAGAGTCAAAGCTAGAACGGCGGAATTTCTGACAGACCTAAAATGTGAGAAAGGAGACAATTGACACCACGTAAAATAATTTTATTTTTGAATCAAACAGGTACTTCGTTTTAGTGTATGTTAATTCCTGCTTTTTCGAACTGTAACAATAATTACTGAGCATGAGTACACGTTAGTTACTTATTCCAGCAGCAAAATGTCTTACCGGTTCGCCGTTGCTTACGCTAACGACTTCCATAAAGTGCAATCTTTTATGTATTAACTACGAACGGAAGTGCTTCTTCTCGGTACTAGTTGTGTTTTGCACATGATTTAGTTGTACTTTTTAGACCTGTCACTGGTATCTGCTAAACCTATTTCGCACAGGAGATTGTGTTTTATGCGCAGTTTTACTTTACGCTACTCTGAGGCTATTTGTATAGTTGTCACTTCTCTCTTTATCTTGTTAATTACACTAGTGGGCAATAAAATTGCTACAACACGAAGGTGACGGGCTACGGACGCGAAATTAAACTGACAGGAAGAAGATGCTGTGATATGCAAATGATTAGCTTTTCAGAGCATCCACACAAGGTTGGCGTCGGTGGCGACAACTACGACGTGCTGACATGAGAAAGTTTCCAACCGATTTCTCATACACAAACAGCACTTGGCTGGCGTTGCCTGTTGAAGCGCTGTTGTTATGCCTCGTGTAAGGGGGATAAATGCATACCATCACGTTTCCGACTTTGGTAAAGGTCGGATTGTAGCCTATCGCGATTGCGGTTTATCGTATCGTGACACTGCTGCTCGCGTTGGTCGAGATCCAATGACTGTTAGCAGAATGTGGAATCGGTGGGTTCAGAAGGGTAATACGGAACGCCGTGCTGGATCCCAACGGCCTCGTATCACTAGCAGTCGAGATGACAGGCATCTTATCCGCATGGCTGGAAGTGATAGTCCAGCCACGTCTCGACCCCTTAGCCAACAGATGGCGACATCTGTAAGACAACAACCATCTGCACGAACAGTTCGACGACATTTGCAGCAGCATGGACTACCAGCTCGGAGACCATGGGTGCGGTTACCCTTGACGCTGCACCACAGACAGGAGGGACTGTGATGGTGTACTCAACGACGAACCTGGGTGCACGAATGGCAAAACGTCATGTTTTTCGGATGAATCCAGGTTCTGTTTACAGCATCAGGATGGTCGCATCCGTGTTTGGCGACATCGTGGTGAACGCACTTTGGAAACCTTTGAAACCCTACATTTCAGCAGGATAATGAACGACCGCATGTTGCATGTACTGTACGGGCCTTTCTGGATACAGAAAATGTTCGACTGCTGCCCTGGCCAACACATTCTCCTGATCTCTCACCAATTCAAAACGTCTGGTCAATGGTGGCCGAGCAACTGGCTCGTCACAATACGCCAGTCACTACTCTTGGTGAACTGTGGTATCGTGATGAAACTGCATGGGCAGCTGTACCTGTATACGCCATCCAAGCTCTATTTGATTCAATGCCAGAGGTAGTTGTTCTGAGTACTGATTATTCAGGATCTATGCATCCGAATTGTGTGAAAACGTAATCACATGTCAGTTCTAGTATAATATATTTGTCCAATGAATACCCGTTTATCATTTGCATTTTTTCTTGGTGTAGCACTTTAAATGGCCAGTAGTGTACTAATTTGTAGGTGATGCATGTTTTTATTTGCGCTATGTCCAAGATGCTGTAGAAGAGATGTTGTAGAAAAAAAAGGGTCTGCCACTTCCTACATGCGAAATTTATAGCACATTTACGTTTTATCCACCTCGAACTTTATTGCATTGTAGAATGTTATGGTTTCATACTTCTTCTCACCTTCTTTGTTGACTGCAAGTTCAAAATACAGTGCACTCTAAAAGTGGTTTTTTGTTCTTTTTTTCTTGGTTTACAGGTATGGTGCCGTCACTGTTATCAGTCTGGCAACCACACAACAATTTTGACAGAATGCTATAACCAGTTCGCCTGTAGAGACACTTTTGTTTGCTTTCATAATACTTTTTCACATTGCTGTGTTTCTACATACATGTACATATCAGCTAAGCTGCCAAAGAGTCAGCGATGCCAAATAAATTACCGATTTAATTAATGAGTCTCGTGGAAATGATATCCTTCTTAGTGTCTCTCTTGGCTGTTGCGTACACCCAGAATAAATTAGTGCATATGGACTGAGACTTAACCAGGAAAAATCATGATGAGGTATAAGACAATAAATTAATAAAAAGATGGAAAGCGTGTGCTATGGAATTAGCGAAGAGTGGGTGTTTAAGGGTGACACAAATAATTTAAAATATGAAATATATTCACTGTTGGAAATACGACCAACCATCTCGGTCTGACCGTGATTCGTACCTAGGTTTCCTGATTTTCAAAAACAGTTGTCTGAACCGTTTCTTGCTATGCACTCACGAATCACAGCCTCACAACCTGTACTCGTAAACACGTTATTTAGTTCCTATGCAGTGGAGGCGAGTCGAATTGAAACTCGCGCCCTGGTATTGGCGTGAAAATGTGTGTAAGTATGTTGCATAAACGCATGTCTGAAGGAATATTGCAAAACACGCAACGCAATATTGTATTTATCTGCGGATACCGGGTAGCGACTTTCCACTAAAATCTCATTCCCTGTCCGGGTATTACATAATGTGCGTACGAGTACAGCTTGCAACGCAGGAAGGACTGCATACGGAAATGTGGGTTTGGCTTCAGTCACACAGGAATGGCCAAAGCGGATAAGGCGAAAATTCGCATAAAATAGGAAATCCAGGTTGGAGTTCCGGTGTTGCATAGCTTATCATTACCGCCATTCCCTTGGTTCAGCAGGAAGTTAGATGGACAGCCAAGGAACCCGCAAACCACTTTGTCCTTCAGTTCTACTGGAGCTACATAGCGCCTTAACACTAGAAGCACCATGGGGGCAATTTTTCCCCAGGAAGGATTTTTCTGTGGGCCTACCGCCCCACCCTCCTCCATAATCATTGAAGACAAAACACTCACATTACTTTTTTAATTTATGGGTGTGTACAACTGACCAAAATTCCATCCCTCTGGCCCATCTAGAAGTACGAAACATTTACCGGATTTCCTCGTCAGGCCACGTGGTTCATTTTTGAGCCATATGCATTTTAATGCAATTGGATATGAATAACAACGATTTCTGGGCACTGAACAGTTTCTGGAAGTGCCTCGACGTTATTCACAATATGTTGGAGTATATTATAACACTTTGTGCCAAAGATGACGCAAAATACAGACTGGCGACATGCAGATGTACGACGTGGCACTGGGAAGCCACAGAGTAACATATTACAAGTGAAGATGCGTTCTGCCTTCCCCTCTCTCCTCCTGCACCACTGTCTGGGGCACTGCTAATAGTTCTCTTATGTGACAGAAGATGTCAGGCACATCGCCCTTTCCCGGCGGAGGTTCGAGTCCTCCCTGGGGCATTGGTGGGTGTGTATGTTTGTCCTTAGGACAATTTAGGTTAAGTAGCGTATAAGCTTAGGGACTGATGACATTAGCAGTTACGCCCCATATGATTTCACACACATTTGGACATTTTTGAACACATCGCACTTACGGAAGTTTCCTGTCAGTATAACTTTGTCTGTGGTCAATCCAAGTAGGCAGAGGCAGACCTGACGCCAGTAACGTGAGCTTGAAGTTTATTTTCGTGACTTTACCTCATTGAAGCTACGATGGCAAGACGACGTGGCCTTACGGAGGATTCACTACTACGTGGAGAATGTTTCACTGACACTGTCGAACGATTAATCAGGTGGTGAGATGAATGTGGAGGAGGGAGATCATTTTGTTCCAGTAGAAGCTGCTGACTCATGTGATTCATGCGTATGAAATGAATAGCAAGCAGAATCTGATTCGCCTGTCAATGACGTACCTCTTAAAAAATGTAAACATTAACCATTCTGCCTAAGTTATTGAACCAATGAGAGTGTAGTCGAGTGTATGGCATTTTCTTCTGTTCTTTAGACGTAGGATTAACAGATTCTACCAGAGGACTTGGACGTACAAGGACAAGCCAAACGTGTGTGCTGTGCGGGGCAGGGCCTTCGACAAGGACGAGGAGGGCGGAGGAGAAGTCGACCAGTTACTTGAGGGGTTCGACAAGTCACTGATAAATAAATATTTATTCAAAACTTACATGAAATAACACACATCATCTAACGTAAACACCTAAGTCTAATTGCATTATGGCTGGTCTTCTGCTATCGTTTCGTATCTCTTACCAATTAGAAAGAATTTTGATAAATGATTCAAGTTGCAGCTGACACTGTCTATGAATTGGGAAATTTGTGGTGAAGTCTTATGGGACCAAACTGGTTAGGTCATCGCTCCCTAAGATTACGCACTACTTAATCTAACTTAGGTTAAGGACAAAACACACACACTCATGCCCGAGGGAGGACTCGAACCTCCGACAAGGGAAGCAGCACGGACCGTTACAAGGGGCCCCAGATCGTGCGGCTACACCGTGCGGTACTGGCGATGATCCAAGTGTTGTGGACGACTCACTAGACAGTGACAGCGCTGTATTTGGTGCAATTGACGGAGTGGCGAGAGGTGGTCGCATTACATTTGGGTGCCAGACTTCGTGCAACAGCTCATCGTGAATGAGGAAGAGGAAACTCTCTACGACATTCACTACCTAGCGAGGAAGTGGAAAGTTCCAGTTGCACCAAGTGGACATGGATTGAGTCAGACAACGCAGCAGATAGGCACAGTGTCCGAAATGTGTTGCGGGACATACTCCGGCCTATGGGACACGTCAAACGACATGCTGTTGACGACTCGCCACTCTCTGCGTCTTGGCTAACTCAACGATCTGATCCCGAAAATGAAGAAAAAGTATGCTGAAGAAAAGGTTCTCAGCTTAGTTGGTAATAATGAGCGGTCGATAAGCCTGGAAGGACTAGATACTTTTTTTAATTACTCTATGCTATGGTGCTGAGCGTATATCATTCGAAGACTCATGGAGCAATAATTGGGGATGTCATTTCTGTAAAAGCACCATGTTAAGGAACAGATTTGCTGAAATATGCAGTAATATTAAGTTTGCTTCTATGTCATCGAGAATACTGCTTAAGGAAACTGACAAATTTCGGCTTGCTTCAAAAATATGGAACCTTTTTACTGACAATTCGTTGAATCCAATAAGCCAGGTGAGAACAGAACTGTCGACGACCTACTGTAGCCTTGCAAGTGCAGGTGTCCATTAATACAGTACATGCCAAATAAACCTGAATAGTATGGGTTAAAATACTTGCTTTTGTGTGTTGCTGACAAGTCCTACATCCTGAGTGGATTATCTTACCGTGGCAAACTGAAACTCGTGATCCAAGCAAGGGTCTTGGTCAGTATCTCATTATGAATCTGGCGTAGCCATTTGTCAACTGTGGTCGTAAAATCACAACAGATAGCTTCCTCGCCTCCGTGAAAATCGCGGATGAGCTGAATTAAAAAGAAGCAATTTTAACTCGAACTCTTTGCAGAGGACACTCCTGTGGAGTGAAGTGTAGATAGGCATTGTATTCAGCACTTTAGTACAAGTCAGGCGACAGTATGCTCACAGTATATCAAGGGAAAAAAGTCTTTATTCTAAGTAACATGCATGCCAAGTGAAGTGAGAATACTGAGAAGAAACTTCCAGAAACTGGAATTTTTATAAGGGAACTAAGGGTGAAGTAGATGTAGTTGACCAAGTGACTAGACACTACAGTATCCCAACTTGCGCCCACCAAGGGCCTTGCACGTCTTTTACAATATTCGTGATCTCTTCATGATCAGTGCTCACATAATTTTTAAATTCATGATCAGTGCTCACACAATTTTTAAATTGTTATGTCTAAGAAGATTGCACGCACAGACTTTATCCCCAGAGCGCAAATGAGCTTGCTGCCCCATACAAACTGCAGAGACGAGCCCATCTCCTCTTGCAGGCACCCGATACTTGTACTGGCCAATACGGAAGTAGAAGGCATTGTTGAATTCAGGGGAGTAAGACATCAAGCGTACGTTTCAAGGCAAGAAGTATCCTTGCAAAATATGCCAAGCAAAAACATCTGCCAAGTGTCTGAATATTGAGCCCATCCCGGCTTTGACAATTCTCTGAACTTCTTTTTTCTTAATATTTCCAAATATTTACAATTGTAGGCTGAAGTTGTTTGTTCTCATGTTTTAGATGATTTCTTGCAATAAGCAAGCAAACACAAAGAGCGTTTTAGTCACCTGCTGTATTTTAGAATCTTTCACAAGTACTCGGTACTTACTTTATTGACCTGTAAATGTGAAAATATTATTAGTACGCAAATAAATATTATGTTTTGACTCTGTATGAATTTTTTTTTTATAAATTAAAACATGGTTGCTTGCTTTTACTTCATTGTTTTAACGTTGATTCATGGCTATGGGGTTTCTTGTGTGAAATTTAAAATAAAAAAGATGTTTATTTCTGAAAATTGTTGAGGGTGTATTATTCATTTTAGAGATCAAATTGACCTTTGATTACACTTTAGAGTCTTTCTCAAAATACTGTCAACAAGGCGACACTCAAAACACCACTCAAATACGAATAATATTGCAGTCTCCTACTGTGGGTTAAAACTGACCAACGTGGTAGTGCTAGGGGTATGGAGAAGTCCAGTACGGTACTTCTAGTGTTAATAAAGACCTACAGCACTCACTTGTTCCATGATAAAGGACGTTCGATTCCAATCTGAAAATTACGATACCTGAATAATTTTCACTGTGCAGCAAAATGTGCGCTGATTTCAAAATTTCCTAGTAGATCAAAACTGTGAGTGAGACAGGGTTTGCTGAAACATAACTAAGACATAGATTTGGGAATCGTCTAATTCTGGGCTTGTACTGCTGAATGTAGAAGCAGACAAGTGAGATACACTTATAAAACCGCTGTGACAAATGCACGTATGAACAAGTCTTTGACAGCAAGCAAACAGAAGAGTAACAGCAGGTGGATGTACAGTGAACCCAGTTCGCAGAGCCGGCCGCAGTGGTCTCGCGGTTCTAGGCGCGCAGTCCGGAACCGTGCGACTGCTACGGTCGCAGGTTCGAATCCTGCCTCGGGCATGGATGTGTATGATGTCCTTAGGTTAGTTAGGTTTAAGTAGTTCTACGTTCTAGGTGACTAATGACCACAGCAGTTGAGTCCCATAGTGCTCAGAGCCATTTGAACCATTTTGAACCAGTTCGCAGAACTCAGACGTAAAGTCGTTAGCAAACGAAGTGAAAGTAATGTTCGAAGAAAACACTTGCTATAACAACAATCTCACAGACGTGAAACAATAAATAATAATTCGATGATTTGACAGAATTATGTAATTCGATAATACAACTTGGCTTACATATATCAGGAGCTAGACATAAATGAATGGGAAGATGGTAAGATTGGAAGATAGAAACAACTGGACAGTTAAACATGGAGAATAGTATAGGACTAACAGAAAATAAAGCTACTCATGCCCGAAAAACTATGTATAATCGTGTCGACAATGATGTGAAAATTACTTGAGCAGCTAATAATAAAAATGCTTATATGTAATCGAGTAAAGAGTTCCATCCAAAGTACATGAGCCAGTAATGAAGATCGCATTTGAGGTTTGCAAAGTCTGGAAGAGCACAGAGAGTATGAGAGTCTCAAATAATATTAATATCATTGTGAGAGATACGTTAATGGTGAAAACGAAAGTTGAAATACAGATGGAAAGTCTGAGGTACTCAGCTGAAAATGACAGTGCCCGCACAACAGAGACTAAGCAAGATTGAACAAAATAAGAATTCAAAATTTGCATCTACTGGTTAGCAAAAAAAAACCTTCGTGTTTGTTAATACAATGTCCCAAATAAAAAGTAATCACAGGATGGGGCACTGCATATTTAGCACAAAACCAGTGTCGCTCAGAACCATCAGAAAACCGTAAAATGTTAGATTTACGATCACTAACATTACTTGGAGTTATCTAATGGTCAACTTCTTACAATGCCAGTATTTGAAATTAATGAAATAGAAAATAAGCCAGTTTTTACTGAATTAATAAAAATGAAAATCATTTTAACACTAACTTTTGATAATGCTGGAGCTTAGTGCTGAAATTATTTTTTGGATTGGTTGGTTAATCAAACAGTAAGTTTTTGAGTCCACTGCATTGTAAAATTTCGTAAATGAAGGAGTAAAGTTAAACATGCATAAATAAATGTAAACATTTGAAGGTGGGGTAGGCAGAAAAACTCTTGTTTTGAGACGTAATTTGTTGGCGTGGCATGTCGGGAAAAGCATGCCATTCATATCAGAGTGCAACCCCTTAACCATTAACGTCACAGGAGTTATTGTTTTGACTTCATGCGCTAGGAGCATTGCCATCGTGTAACTTGATGAGGCACCCTGAAAGCTTAAGTAAGTATGTCAATTAGACCAAGGTAACAAAATGTTGCTCAGGCCTGATGTATAGTGATAACGCCCAAACATTCCATGGAACTCTCTGAGAGGTAACAGAAATGTGTACTGCTGTCCCATTGACAAGACACGCAGTTAGTCGCACAAAGAGTTAACACGTCAGACCTCATTGAGCCACAAGTAGCTTGATGGGGAGGATGTTGGGAGTAGATGGTTGACTCAGATCACTCCTCTGCAAGTCAATGGACCGCTGCAGGTGCAGCGTAGACAAAGAGGGCCTACAAACTATACTAATGAACATAGAAGCCGTCCTCATTTCAGAACCCATCAGGAAAACTGAAGACGGAGAGTTCACCCCAGCTCATTCTCTCGTGGGAGGAAAACTTCCTACCCTCTGCACGCCCCCCCCCCCAACCTCCAAAAAAAAAAAAAAGGTGTGTGTGAGAGAGAGAGAGGAAGAGAGAGAGAAGGCTGCCGCAGACGATATCCATCGACTAAGGGGAGCAGTGTTGGAAAGAGTATTTATTGACGCTTCAGAACTTCCATCTAATAAGAACACTGGCAAACAAAAACTGATTCAAATGGCTCTGAGCACAATGGGACTTAACATATGTGGTCATCCGTCCGCTACAGCTTAGAACTATTTAAACCTAACTATCCTAAGGACAACACACAACACCCAGCCATCACGAGGCAGAGAAAATCCATGACCCCGCCGGGAATCGAACCCGGGAAGCGAGAACGCTACTGCACGACTACGAGAAGCGGGCACTGGCAAACCACTGAAGGTGTGGACACGGGGTATTTCAGTTGTTTAAGATGATGTATGGAACTTCTCCACCACCTGTGGAACAGAGCAAGGGTGACCGAACTATGAAAAGGTCTATCTAGAACTGACATCCTCGTTGCCTCAGACGGAAGTGGGTACGGCGTGGACGATCAGCGTCGCTGTACATCGTTGACCTGAAGAGTTTAACGCTGTAGTTACGTTGCTATAGCAACTTTGTCTCTCTTTCTCTTACACACACACACAGACACACACACACACACACACACACACACACACACATATATATATATATATATATATATATATATATATATATATATATATATATATATATATTATGGAAAGATTAATTCAAAGTTCCGTGATTTGAATCTGTGCAGTAAAATGAATGACAGAAGTTTCACTTAAACAGTCTTACGTGACTCTGGCCCATAGCTACATGAAGGTTATCACTTTGTTAAGAAATATTCTCTACTTCCTTAATTTCTGAGCAGTATATTACATTATGCAAATTCAGTTACAAGAATGCTAAACAATAAAACTCCCAAACATTTCTTGTAAGTACTACTATGCACCTTTTGTAAATACCTTGTGCTACTCATCGTTGTAATAATAAAATAAGCCTTTGAACGAAAGTATATAGTTATTTACAACCTCCGATATACAGAAGAAAGTCCAGTGTATGTATTAAAATACTTACACACTTGTACACGAACCCGTGATCTAGGGGTAGCGTCTTTGATTCATAATCAAAAACGTTTTCGGTCCCGGGTTCGATCCCCGCCACTGCCTAAATTTTGATAAATAATCAGCATTGGCGGCCGAAGGCTTCCGGCATAAAAAGTCAGCCTCGTTCTGCCAACGGCCTTTTCAAAGAGGGCGGAGGAGCGGTTAGAGGTTCAGGGCACTCTCTTGTCCTAGGGGTGGGAAATTGCCCCTAAATGGGGACGAATCAGCAATGATCAACAACATGAGGATGTAGAAGGCAATGGAAACCACTGCATTAAAGACACGTAACGTGTATCCACAGGACATGTGGCCTGTAGTTGAAGAAGTGTCATGATGATCTCTCCAATGGCAAAAGATTCCGGAATAATCCCGCATTCGGATCTCCGGGAGGGGATTGCCAAGAGGGAGGTTACCATGAGAAAAAGATTGAATAATCAACGAAAGGATAACGTTCTACGAGTCGGGGAGTGTAATGTCAGAAGCTTGAATGTGATAGGGAAACTAGAAAATCTGAAAAGGGAAATGCAAACGCTCAAGCTACATATAGTAGGGGTCAGTGAAGTGAAGTGGAAGGAAGACAAGGATTTCTGGTCGGATGAGTATCGGGTAATATCAACAGCGGTAGAAAATGGTATAACAACAGGTGTAGGATTCGTTATGAATAGGAAGGTAGGTCAGAGGGTGTGTTACTGTGAACAGTTCAGTGACCGGGTTGTCCTAATCAGAATCGACAGCAGACCAATACCGACAACGATAGTTCAGGTATACATGCCGACGTCGCAAGCTGAAGATGAACAGATAGAGAAAGGGTATGAGGATATTGAAAGGGTAATGCAGTATGTAAAGGGGGACGAAAATCCTATAGTCATGGGCGACTGGTATGCAGTTGTAGGAGAAGGAGTAGAAGAAAAGGGGAATATGGGCTTGGGACAAGGAATGAAAGAGGAGAAAGACTAATTGAGTTCTGTAACAAGTTTCAGCTAGTAATAGCGAATACCCTGTTCCAGAATCACAAGAGGAGGAGGTATACTTGGAAAAGGCCGAGAGATACGGGAAGATTTCAATTAAATTACATCATGGTCAGACAGAGATTCCGAAATCAGATATTGGATTGTAAGGCGCACCCAGGAGCAGATATAGACTCAGATCACAATATAGTAGTGATTAAGAGTAGGCTGAAGTTCAAGACATTAGTCAGAAAGAATAAATACGCAATGAAGTGGGATACGGTAGTTCTAAGGAATGACGAGATACGTTTGAAGTTCTCTAACGCTATAGATACAGCAACAAGGAATAGCGCAGTAGGCAGTACAGTTGAAGAGGAATGGACATCTCTAAAAAGGGCCATCACAGAATTTTATAAGTAAAACATAGGTACAAAGAAGGTAGCTGCGAAGAAACTGTGGGTAACAGAAGAAATACTTCAGTTGATTGATGAAAGGAGGAAGTGCAAACATGTTCCGGGAAAATGAGGAACACAGAAATAAAAGTCGCTGAGGAATGAAATAAATAGGAAGTGCAGGGAAGCTAAGACGAAATGGCTGCACGAAAAACGTGAAGACATCGAAAAAGATATGATTGTCGGAAGGACAGACTCAGCATACAGAAAAGTCAAAACAACCTTTGGTGACATTAAAAGCAACGGTGGTTACATTAAGAGTGCAACGGGAATTCCACTGTTAAATGCAGAGGAGAGAGCAGATAGGTGGAAAGAATACATTGAAAGCATCTATGAGGGTGAAGATTTGTCTGATGTGATAGAAGAAGAAACAGGAGTCGATTTAGAAGAGATAGGGGGTCCATTATTAGAATCGGAAATTAAAAGAGCTTTGGAGGACTTACGGTCAAATAAGGCAGAAGGGATAGATAACATTCCATCAGAGTTTCTAAAATCATTAGGGGAAATGGCAACAAAACGACTATTCACGTTGGTGTGTAGAATACATGAGTCTGGCGACATACCATCTGACTTTCGGAAAGGCATCATCCACACAATTCCGAAGAAGGCAAGAGCTGACAAGTGCGGGAATTATCGCACAATCAGCTTAACAGCTCATGCATCGAAGTTGCTTACAAGAATAATACACAGAAGAATGGAAAAGAAAATTTAGAATGCGCTAGGTGACGATCAGTTTGGCTTTAGGAAAAGTAAAGGAACGAGAGAGGCAATTCTGACGTTACGGCTAACAATGGAAGCAAGGCCAAAGAAAAATCAAGACACGTTCATAGGATTTGTAGACCTGGAAAAAGCGTTCGACAATATAAAATGGTGCAAGCAGTTCGAGATAGTGAAAAAAAGTAGGGGTAAGCTATAGGGAGAGACGGGTCATATACAATATGTACAACAACCAAGAGGGAATAATAAGAGTGACCGATCAAGAACGAAGTGCTCGTATTAAGAAGGGAGTAAGACAAGGCTGTAGCCTTTCGCCCCTACTCTTCAATCTGTACATCGAGGAAGCAATGATGGAAATAAAAGAAAAGTTCAGGAGTGGAATTAGTATACAAGAAGAAAGGATATCAATGATACGATTATCTGATGACATTGCTATCCTGAGTGAAAGTGAAGAAGAATTAAATGATCCGCTGAACGGAATGAACAGTCTAATGAGTACACAGTATGGTTTGAGAGTAAATCGGAGAAAGACGAAGGTAATGAGAAGTAGTAGAAATGAGAACAGCGAGATACTTAACATCAGGATTCATGGTCACGAAGACAATGAAGTTAATGAATTCTGCTACGTAGGCAGTAAAATAACCAATGACAGACGGAGCAAGGAAGACATCAAAAGTAGACTCGCTATGGCAAAAAAAGGCGTTTCTGTCCAAGAGAAGTCTACTAATATCAAATACCGGCCTTAATTTGAGGAAGAAATTTCTGAGGATGTGCGTTTGGAGTACAGCATTGTATGGTAGTGAAACACGGACTGTGGGAAAACCGGAACAGAAGAGAATCGAATCATTTGAGATGTGCTGCTATAGACGAGTGTTGAAAATTAGTTGGACTGATAAGGTAACGAATGAGGAGGTTCTACGTAGATTCGGAGAGGAAAGGTACGTGTGGAAAACACTGATAAGGAGAAGGGACTGGATGATAGGACATCTGCTAAGACATGATGGAATGACTTCCATGGTACTAGAGGGAACTGTAGAGGGCAAAAACTGTAGAGGAAAACAGAGATTGGAATAGTCAAGCAAATAATTGAGGACGTAGGTTGCAAGTGCTACTCTGAGATGAAGAGGTTAGCCCAGGAAAGGAATTCGTGGTGGGCCGCATCAAACCAGTCAGTAGACTGATGACCAAAAAAAAACACACTTGTTCCTTTATAACATTTTACTGGGTTCCAGGTTATTCAAATCAATTCAGATGCAAAGGGTTAAACCTAATTTGTTAGTCCTGTGCTGTGACACGAAGATTCCTGATCGTATTTCAACAGAAGCTGCAAGTTGCAACGCTATAAGTTATCTCCATCAATCCATTTTCCTGGCAATCTGCGGAAACGCTACTCGAGGACAAGTATAGCTGACAGTATTTACGAAGAAAGAACGCACGTGCTTTGTTAGGGCTCGCTTATTTTCCCAGCAATCTCATTGTATTGGTATCTGGCGGTTGACAAGAGACGGTCAGTCTCCACTGCAAACTTCGAACTGCACTTTAGTTAATTGATTTTCTTCTGTAGCCATCAGACTACCGGTGAACGTACGTTGTGTCGCCTTGAAACTCTGTTAACTTGTTTTTGTTCCATATTTGCTGCCTTTCATCGCAGTTTTGCTGCAACTACTATTACAAAAAGTATCCAGAACGCATTTAGAAAACATCTACTCTCCAGCTCACTGCATATAAATCTGATAACCACACAGCTGTTTTCAGTATTTAAGCTAAATGTACAGACCATTCAAATATTATGAATGAAGAGCTGTGCCACCTATATCGCATCATGGCAAGAACAGTGACACAAATAAAAATGCAGTACTTTAGAAACCACGATTTAAAGAATAAATTCTATAAAGCTTACTCTAAAATAGTACCATATTCAATTAAATTTCGAGTAAGTATTGTTGACAGTAAATTCCGTTGCAGTTTTCGTGCACTTTGGGACACTTCACACGTATTTTTCATTGATTGAGGTAAAAATTGCCTTTTTTTTACTTCTGTCACTTTTATTGCCTGTGTGTGATGTAACAGAAACGTGTAATGTAACATACTGGAAACCGTAGATGACGTAAGAAACAACATGTGCATAAGAATATAAATTCAGTACTTGTGGAATGGTTGTCGTAGGAAGTGATGTGTAGAAAGGAAACTGGTACTGATAATGTAATATTTGAGCTGCTAATTTATTGAAATATTTTCATTCACTTACGATTGTATACAGCTCTATAAATTTGTTGGGGAAGGTGGTCAATCCCAGAAGAATGGGAAACGCCTCTAGTTGTGTCACTGTTCAAAAGAGGACCAACTGTTACAAGTAGCTTGTGTTATTTTCTATATCAAACAAAGGGACAGAAATCCAGAAAAGATGAAATGCAAGTTATATAACAGTTCAATGAACAATTTAAGAAATGAATTTTCATGTGAGTTGCTACTAAATGACAAACGAATCACCATGTGAATAACCAATTAATATAATGACAAATGGAATATGTCACACGGAAGAATGCGAGCGGTATGTCCGCTGTACAAGGTATTCAAAAACGGCTGGTTCGACTGAGCAATTTATAGCTGGCTAGTTACTATGTGGCGGCCGTACGAAGAGTCAGTGCTGTGGGTCAACAATAGAAGTTCACGAGGTCTGATGGTGCAGAAACTAGAGAATTAGAATAGTGACCAAAAACACGAAAAATTTTTCGGTCATGCTATAGAAAATCTGATCATAGCGTTGAAATATAAATAAAGACGCAAATTCAGAATATTATTATCGTTTTTATACCTCAAACGATAACAAAGCTATTGGTAATTAAGTGCAAAACTGTTCATAACTTTAGTAACGATATCTACTGACTGCTACATATGTGTACGACACACCATTAGGCAAGGCTTAAAGTAAGTTGTACGGTGACCATACCTATCTCGATATTGAATAGACTTAATGTCATAGATGTTTTTATTTCCCATTCACAAATATAGTGCCAAAACAAGTAGTTCTTCACAGATACAAGATAGATGAACCCCAGCAAGAATGATTTATCCTATTCTTCCAATTCGTGTACGTTTTTTAGTAAGTTAAGATGGCTCTTTGAGTGGCTTATTACGGCAGCAGCAAGCCGAATAAAGTTATTTGTTTGACTAGTTCTTGTCATTTCTGCTTGTGGTGTATACAGCATAAGTCGAACTTGATTATTCAGGAATGTTGAACGTGTAATAGAGTAATGGAGCTTTCAATTCATTACGTAAGTTTACAGTAAACGTATGTCAAATACTATTAACTCTGTCCGCAAAATATCAAAAAAAGTATTATACGTGTTTCAGATACGTACCCATTAAAATAGTGATCTAGTACGAAGATTCGTACTTGACAGTAGTGGCAGGTCACATGACAGAAGTTTTACAAGGAATTTCTTGAGTGGGTGGTCGCCAGAGACCGATAATGCTTGCGGCATTCGACATCACATGTATTCTCTGCCATGCAGCTACAGTACTGGTTGCTAATGGCAACAGGGGCGGTACTGGCGGTATCCAATGGTGAGCGCAGCATGAGGATACGGAGTGTAGTTGAGCCGTTTAATCGACGAGTAATTCACAACAGTGCTATAGTGCTAGTGATGTTGATACAAAGCAGGACAGTGGAAACTGTAAGCAAAGCAGAAATTACATTATGTGTACGGCAAGAGTTGTCCAAATTTACATTTCGTCTGGAAGGGACCAAAGGAATTTAGCACGATGAGAAATAAGTGGCAGATGAAATATTAGCGCCTCTGCAAGATGAATCAACGAAATGTGTACGCTCGGCTTTACTGATATCATAAATGGGGAGTACAATGATGACGATACGTGCTTCACAAAAGGAAGTGATACTGAAACAGGTATCGAGTCATATAGTTCATCATTCTTGTCGGACAGGGAGCCATAAATCAGTCGCCAGTGAAACCTAGTGAAGGAAAATTGTTTTCCAAGGAGCAGGTGTTAAACATACAAACATACATGGAAAATCATCGGCAGCATAGTAAAAAACAATGTTATGAACGGTTTTCTAATAAATCTCCAGCAGTATAACCCTATAGTGGATAAGAAAACCCACATACATTCAAGAGAGGACAACTCGCATGTCTTAGAAGAACTGGTGTCTGGGAGTTTCCAGAATGCTCGATACAATTTGCAGGATCAATTACGTTATGCACATCACATTTTGCTTTCAAGGGAAGCGGTGGATGGATGGATGGATGGATGGCTGTATGACTTCAAACAGTGCTTCAGAATTGGATGACGTAAGATCACGATATTTCAAACAAAACATCTACCTGGCGAAGCACAGCAAACTGCGGTATCGGCTTGAAAATTTGAAGATGAGATAAGAAAAAAAATTATTCTACCACGCAGTAAGGAATTTGGTTTCAACTCCGACCAATCTGAATTTGAAGAGAAAATGTATTTGAAAGGAACCGTGGATATTAGAGGTACCCAGAGAGTTGAAGCCAGATGAACTAACATCAATCCCTTAATACATTCGTATACAATTATGTCGACTATTAATCAGGATGGTAAATTAGTAGAAAAGTTACTGTGCTGCGAGAAGTTGGATGTGCTCTGCATCCTACGATTCGTAATCGTGTGCGCGATCTCGGGAGGGCAATAGGGAATATTTACGTCACAGCAAGCAACAGTGGGAAAACTGGAGTACAAGAACTACAACTATGGTATGAGTACTGCTTTTGACGAATAGCTGGTCAAACTATGTCGCTGTCGCTTATTTAAGGCCGTGTCTAAATTTCTACTCCTTGAGGGCAAACTGTCCCTCCTGAAAAGTGTGTGACATTGCAATTCATACCATCTGGAATCGCTGGAGGATTTCAGCCTATGGATGTTTGTTTCTTCCGTTCCTATAAAACATATCGTACTATCTACAAGTACCCCTTTAAAGTACAGCAAGTTTCACTATATGATCCAAACCAGACTGTTTTACATTGGATTGCATGCCATCGTATTCCATCACTTCTCATCACAAATCTATACCAATATGATGCTATATGCATTCCTTCAGATCAGATAACTAGCTGAACGACCTACACGTATTGTAACTCCCAAGGATATCACCTTCGATTTGATGGTGCAAACCTGTGATCACTGTGACGCGCCATTTTTATTCGGTTTTCTCGGTGCAAGTAACGGTTTGTTTTGAGCATTTTTTAAAATGTCCACAATGTCCATTTTTTGACGTGTAATAAATACATCCCACAGAAGCTTTATCCTTGAACGTCTAGAACTGTCGTTTTTCTTCTCTCTACTGATGAACATGGCTAGTCATTAGCTGTTAATTTTTTCTTTGCATAACTGCTAACACAACACATCCACATGATCCTTACTAAAGACTGAACTTACGACCGTGCACTCAAGAGATTTCCTGTTAAACAGGAGAGCAGAGCACGGTACATGTTTTCTTTTTCTTTTTGTCTCTTGTTGAGTAAGGTCGTTGGAAAGGTCTGTGTGGCCAGGGAAGTGCATGTGCTCAATCTGTGAATAGAATTATTTCGATTTGGTCCTATTCGCGACTTACGAATTCTTCAGTGTAACATTTAGTACTGCTACAGACATCGGCGAGTGCAATTTTGCGATGGTGAATACGTAGTCGTATACCGTAAACTCAGCAATGAACACATTGAACGTCAGCACTCGTTTTATACCTGTGGACACTCTGCTTGATTAGTCACTGCAGACTGTGTGTAAATGATAGTATATGTAAGTAACTTGTGAGGGTTTAAAACAACAGTCAACAACGGAATTCCTAATTTGTACATCAGCCATATATAGATATAACGTTCTATACTCGCTCTCCGGTGGTTAGCTCGCAACAAACTGAACTCAACATACCATTCACATCTGGTTGTATACCAGTTACCAAAACATCTCAGGGAAGAAGCAACTGATCGGTCTCATCCGGGATGAAGAAAATGTAACGTCTACTGATACATTCTCTGATTTTAACTTGCTCAGGAACAGAACAGATCAAATAGGATTGAGAATAGGAATAAGTGATCATCATTGATCTTAGAAATAATGCAGGAGATTGGAAACGAGTGAATAATAGGATACTACAGTGACATTTATTGCAGCATAATCTTACTTTCGCAAAGGATACAAAAGCAGAAACAATGAACTTAAATAACAAGATAGAGTGAGAGAATTAATTATGGAACATTGTACCAGTGGTGAGGGCTAACATATGCTCCAGCTGAGCAAGGAAGACATGTGCTATGGGACTACAGGTATGCTGAAGTTCTCAACTTTGGAGAAGTGATCTGTCATAGTAGCAAAGGGATAGGAAAATATGCGAAACAAAGGTATTGTACAAACAGTAGCTACAGTGATGCAACAAAATCCAAGTTGTATGTGGGTTTTCAGACAATCAGACAAAGCAGGTACCCCAAAAAATCCTTTCACTCCCTCATTCGTTCTAGAGTTTGGGATAAATGAAAGTGGACCGGACGAGTCGATACGATTGCACGTGAGTATACACTCACCACACCCCTACAGTTGTTTCCAACAGGATGCAATAGCTGCCCACACAGCTGGTCGAATCTTCGAGCAAGTTTACACATTCTTCACGCGTAAGAGCAGAGGTCAGTCTGGCCGCTGGCCTAGCTGACAGCACAGGTCCTCTCATTTGTCACAGAATCTCAAGTCTACACTATATAAAAAAAAGCCTCATAGTCTTCAAGAACTGCAGTAGAGCATTTCGGATGCTAGTGTAGTAGTTCCAGCATTCCAGCTTCGATCCGGTTTTAGTGACTTGCTGACTACAGCCCAAAAGTGCCAAGAGATGAATGGTGGTCACTTTCAACATCTGCTAGAGTCAGGTTAGTAATGGGCTGTTTCTGGCATTCAGAGTGGAGAAAGAAGAGCTACTGAAATATTCATTGAGTCTAAGTGACTCCTAATTGGCTGAGAACCTACGCAGTTCATCACACGAAGAAAGAACCATAAAAGTGAACACTTTAAATCAGAAATTTATATTCAAATAGCAAGCAAAACACATTTGTATAATATCAAAGAGGAAAAAAAAATACTGGAACTCATTCGTCCTAGGCGTAGTTAACAGATCTACGACCAAATGGATGGTCACACAGAATATGAATAAAGTGAACAATTAAACCAGCGATCTGTATGAAAATATCAAGCTTTTAACATTTTTAGAGAGTAATTGTGATACTGGCCTGGATAAGTCTAACTGGCCTCCCAGCCACGTGGGTCATCACGCAAAGAATTTATTATCGAAATGGATAGTTAATGAACAGTTGTTATCAAAATAATAAGAAAAAGATATTATGAATCTTGTGGAAGATTTTAGTAGAGCATTTAGACAACATCCTGAGATATCTGACGAAGACGCAGCAGCTTGTAACGGATTCTCAGACAATGAACAGCGTAACTACGTGAAGAGTGGCAGCGCTTGAAGCCCAGTGACCAGTAAACGAACTTGACCAGCCTTGTTACTCACTTCGTAACCTTCAGTGTTAATGGTTATTGCCCATCTCAGCTGAATGACTGTCTCTGAAAATATCTCGCCAACGATTTAGTATAGAAGACATAAAACCGAAGACACTTTTCAGTTAATATTTCCAGTTATGTTGTCGTTTTACATAGTTGCTAACAATAACTTCAGTTATGTTTTATCATAAAGATAAGAACAGTTTCGGTCTTTTGCAATTGAAATTAAAGTACCGGCAATGTTTCAACTGTTTATGTTAGGCATCTGCAGTGGTGATTGTAAATTGAAAGTACCATATGCACATAAACTGAAAATCCAAAAATATGAAAATCACAATCACACTGGGATAAAAACAGACATATCAAACTCATGCTATAACAGCAAAATAGACGAATGCTCACTCTACCAGAAGATTATTTCATATAGAAGGCCATAAAAAAGGAAAGAAATTTTCAGTGTCCAAAAGAGCAACTACTGAAGATCAGTGTGCAAATTGACTGACAATGTACCTGAAAATGTGCATTAAAAAAAAAAAAAATTGAAATAACTTAAACACACGAACAAATAAAAAATATAAAAAATGGTTGAAATGGCTCTGAGCGCTATGGGACTTAACATCTATGGTCATCAGTCCCCCAGAACTTAGAACTACTTAAACCTAACTAACCTAAGGACAGAGCACACAACACCCAGCCATCACGAGGCAGAGAAAATCCCTGACCCCGCCGGGAATCGAACCCGGGAACCGGGTGTGGGAAGCGAGAACGCTACAGCACGACCACGAGATTCGGGCTACAAAATATAACTTAAAGCAAAAAAGTTATAGACAATGCCCCACCACCCACCCTTCTTCCATCCTCACCCCAAAAACCCACAGTCCACTCTCCCAGGATTCCTCAGTCTGTTCTCTTGACCCCTCAGTCAGCTCTAAGGAATTTGACCAAGAGCAGTGGAAGCAGTGCAGTTTTCTTAGGTATAGGTTATGTGCAAAGAAACATTAAGTAGAAGAAAGCGACAATATGTCCATTTAGATCTGTACCTACAGATTGGAAAATTGCGCTGGTCGCACCAGTGTTCAAGAAGAGTAGTAGGAGTAATCCATTTAACTACAGACCTATATCATTGACGTCGGTTTGCAGTAGGGTTTTGGAGCACATACTGTATTCAAACATTATGAATCACCTCGAAGGGAAGGATCTATTGACACGTAATCAGCATGGCTTCAGAAAACATCGCTCTTGCGCAACGCAGCTAGCTCTTTATTCGCACGAAGTAATGGCCGCTATTGACAGGGGATCTCAAGCTGATTCCGTATTTCTAGATTTCCGGAAAGCTTTTGACACCGTTCCTCACAAGCGACTTCTAATCAAGCTGTGGAGCTATGGGGTATCGTCTCAGTTGTGCGACTGGATTCGTGATTTCCTGTCAGAAAGATCGCAGTTCGTAGTAATAGACGGCAAATCATCGAGTAAAACTGAAGTGATAACAGGTGTTGCCCAGGGAAGCGTCCTGGGAACTCTGCTGTTCCTGATCTATATAAATGACCTGGGTGACAATCTGAGCAGTTCTCTTAGATTGTTCGATGATGATGCTGTAATTTACCGTCTAGTAAGGTCATCCGAAGACCAGTATCAGTTGCAAAGCGATTTAGAAGAGATTGCTGTATGGTGTGTCAGGTGGCAGTTGACGCTAAATAACGAAAAGTGTGAGACGATAAATAGTACAATTCTCAAGGCTGTCAATTCAACTAAGTACCTGGGTGTTAAAATTACGAACAACTTCAGTTGGAAGGACCACATAGATAATGTTGTCGGGAAGGCGAGCCAAAGGTTGCGTTTCATTGGCAGGACACTTAGAAGATGCAACAAGTCCATTAAAGAGACAGCTTACACTACACTCGTTCGTCCTCTGTTAGAATATTGCTGCGCGGTGTGGGATCCTTACCAGGTGGGATTGACGGAGGACATCGAAAGAGTGCAAAAAAAGGGCAGCTCGTTTTGTATTATCACGTTATAGGGGTGAGAGTGTGGCAGATATGATACACGAGTTGGGATGGAAGTCATTACAGCATAGACGTTTTTCGTCGCGGCGAGACCTTTTTACGAAATTCAGTCACCAACTTTCTGTTCCGAATGCGAAAATATTTTGTTGAGCCCAACCTACATAGGTAGGAATAATCATCAAAATAAAATAAGAGAAATCAGAGCTCGAACAGAAAGGTTTAGGTGTTCGTTTTTCCCGCTCGCAGTTCGGGAGTGGATTAGTAGAGAGATAGTATGATTGTGGTTCGATGAACCCTCTGCCAAGCACCTAAATGTGAATTGCAGAGTAGTCACGTAGATGTAGATGTAGATGTACATAAAGGAAAACACATGGCAGCATGAACAGCACAAGAAATGAAGGTAAGTAAAATAGACACAAACATGTAATTGTAAATATAACTAGCTAGATCCAAACAACCATGGAAAGAATCACCACAGATATAAAATGAAAATATGTATAACTTAATAATTTAGTACCCCTTATAGACCACTGAACTGGCTTAATATGAATAGGCTATCCATGTCTGGTGCTCAAGTAAAAATTACTAAATAATACTTTATGCCATATAGACCACTGAACTAGTTTAACATAAATGGGGTAAACCTATCTGGCGCTTAAGTAAAAATTTTTTTTGTAAAAGATGGAAAGCCTTTTATCCTAACGATAAAAATTAGCTGAACTTCTCAGCTACTTTGAAGTTACTGTTGGGACTGTCGAAGATAGCTGGGAGAGGATGCCATTTATGACTACTACACTCCTGGAAATTGAAATAAGAACACCGTGAATTCATTGTCCCAGGAAGGGGAAACTTTATTGACACATTCCTGGGGTCAGATACATCACATGATCACACTGACAGAACCACAAGCACATAGACACAGGCAACAGAGCATGCACAATGTCGGCACTAGTACAGTGTATATCCACCTTTCGCAGCAATGCAGGCTGCTATTCTCCCATGGAGACGATCGTAGAGATGCTGGATGTAGTCCTGTGGAACGGCTGGCCATGCCATTTCCACCTGGCGCCTCAGTTGGACCAGCGTTCGTGCTGGACGTGCAGACCGCTTGAGACGACGCTTCATCCAGTCCCAAACATGCTCAATGGGGGACAGATCCGGAGATCTTGCTGGCCAGGGTAGTTGACTTACACCTTCTAGAGCACATTGGGTTCCACGGGATACATGCGGACGCGCATTGTCCTGTTGGAACAGCAAGTTCCCTTGCCAGTCTAGGAATGGTAGAACGATGGGTTCGATGACGGTTTGGATGTACCGTGCACTATTCAGTGTCCCCTCGACGATCACCAGAGGTGTACGGCCAGTGTAGGAGATCGCTCCCCACACCATGATGCCGGGTGTTGGCCCTGTGTGCCTCGGTCGTATGCAGTCCTGATTGTGGCGCTCACCTGCACGGCGCCAAACACGCATACGACCATCATTGGCACCAAGGCAGAAGCGACTCTCATCGCTGAAGACGACACGTCTCCATTCGTCCCTCCATTCACGCCTGTCGCGACACCACTGGAGGCGGGCTGCACGATGTTGGGGCGTGAGCGGAAGACGGCCTAACGGTGTGCGGGACCGTAGCCCAGCTTCGTGGAGACGGTTGCGAATGGTCCTCGCCGATACCCCAAGAGCAACAGTGTCCCTAATTTGCTGGGAAGTGGAGGTGCGGTCCCCTAAGGCACTGCGTAGGATCCTACGGTCTTGGCGTGCATCCGTGCGTCGCTGCGGTCCGGTCCCAGGTCGACGGGCACGTGCACCTTCCGCCGACCACTGGCGACAACATCGATGTACTGTGGAGACCTCACGCCCCACGGGTTGAGCAATTCGGCGGTATGTCCACCCGGCCTCCCGCATGCCCACTATACGCCCTCGCTCAAAGTCCGTCAACTGCACATACGGTGCACGTCCACGCTGTCGCGGCATGCTACCAGTGTTAAAGACTGCGATGGAGCTCCGTGTGCCACGGCAAACTGGCTGACACTGACGGCGGCGGTGCACAAATGCTGCGCAGCTAGCGCCATTCGACGGCCAACACCGCGGTTCCTGGTGTGTCCGCTGTGCCGTGCGTGTTATCATTGCTTGTACAGCCCTCTCGCAGTGTCCGGAGCAAGTATGGTGGGTCTGACACACCGGTGTCGATGTGTTCTTTTTTCCATTTCCAGGAGTGTATCTTGAGAAAGAAAGAAGCGTGGCCAACAAGCATTTACCCCTTTAAAATAACAATTGTTTCTGCGTCTATGTAGCCATTATCTGTCTTTATAGTGTATACGAGCTTAAAGTGGATCGGGTTTTGAACCCTGTTAGCATGCAAATAGTCGGCACCTGCTGACAATACTTGTCGTACTGATTTTGTACAATAGATCATTGAGTTTAGAAAGAAGTATTGCCTTTGATTGGGTAGATATAAAAAAACTTGCAAACTATAATCAGTTACTTGCCATGACTAAGTAGAAGTCTTATATTTTATTGGCACAAGCTACAATTTAAATTTTTATGCATAACCCTAATAGAGATCCAAAATTTCATCAAAATGAGGTATTTGTTGGTGCTTGTAAGTCACTTAAAGTGACATTAATTATTATAACCAACCAACCAATGTGATATGCAAGGTTCCTAATTCATCTGGAGCTTTGGAAACGAGGTTTAGAATGAAGCCACAGGGCCCCTAACCCCTGTTGTACGCCTCCATGTGGACGGTAAAGCAACATGTGTTGTTCAAATGTGTGTGAATCTCTAAGGGACCAAACTGCTGAGGTCATCGGTCCCTAGACTTATGTCTCAACATCACCACTTAAACTAGCTTATGCTAAAAGTAAAACACACACCCATGCCCGAGGGAGGACTGGAACCTCCGGTGGGAGGGACCGCGCAATCCCCGAGAGAGCGCCCCTAGCCGCTCGGCCACTCCACGCGGCGGAACATGTGTTGTAGGGCAGCACCAAAATCCATGTTTGTAGAACATAGGCACTTATAGCAGGCACTTAAGAAAAAGTTACATTCTCGGAACATAGCGCATGTGTATCAGTCAGAGATAAAACACAGCTGAAGATAAGACAAAAGTGTTGTGAACGTAGCAAGGTCGGAAAGGTCGGCGTTGTACAACAGATGTGAAAGTAGCTGTTAAACAATTTTAGTGGCGAAATCAAAAACATGTGGCTGCCAGTCCGAAAACTGGACGCATCCATAGCAAACTTTGCAGTACACTAGTGGGGAGATACTAACAGTGTGATCTTGAATTTTGGACTTTAGTAGGGATCCTAATCTTCCAGGCTTCCTGTGGGACCATCCTGATGTGTGACACTACATTTACATCACGTAGGTCACGAAATAATTTGATACTGAATTAAATGACTGTCAGTGAGTCATAGCTAGTACACTCCCGCCTATATCGAGCCGTGGGCTGCAGTTATTGACACAAAGTGGTCACTTCCTGGTGCACTCAAACTGAACGAACAGAACCATGAGTCTTACCCGTCTGGACTGAATCAATAACGCTTCATGGGACTACGAACTAAATAACTCCTATTGAAGTCCGCTTCCCAATTTTTCAGTTTTTGAAGTAACAATAGATAAACATTTAAGAGAATGGTCCCAAAATAATGAAAACGAAAAGACATTGTTTTGTAATTGTATGTGGTAAAGAACAACTAAAATTATCTAGTTGCGATCCAAACAAGAGCTTTAGTCAATTAAAATCAATTACGATCTTCTATACTAATATCCAGTTGTTGGAACCATTTTTCAATACCACATTAAATGGTGAACTACAATGCTATTATAAATATTTAATGAAATCAACATTAATTACTTCAAAGTTGGATCCCTTACAATTCCATCCTTATATGCCTCAACATCAAACATATTTCATCGCACTCCAGTCGCGAGCACAAATTACATATCAATGTCTGCAGCAAGCCATAGGATTTTTATGAAATCGGTGACCTTCTCGAGGAAAAGGATTCTAAATCATGAAACTTCATTAAATTAAATCAAAGAAAACATATTGTTACTACCTACCGATAAGGTAACAATAATTAATGAAAATGAAGGTATCCACACATGTCACTCAACAAACTGAAACATGTTAAAAAGGGAAAAAATATCTTAATCAATCATTACACTCGCAACAAGTTCGTTTTAATAAGGTAATGAGTGTATATTTGACAAAAACGTTCCACCTGTAAGTTGCAGCAATTACAATGAAAATTAAAATAAATTATAGTTGCAAATTCCGTCTGTATTCATATCACGTCACAAGCTCATCATTTTAACTACTTTGTACAATGCGACGTTACACTTTCCGCAGAAATTTCATTTTAACAGCCTGTAAATTAATTTTTTTTTCTGTTTGATATGGTATCTAGTTCGTAATCTGTAAAATTCCGTAAGCATCCTCTTTGTCCAGGAGAACAGCAGAGTGTAATTATTTATGACTTTCTTCTTTAGTATTCACTTCGTGCTCTAGTTTCTGCCTTACAACTGTTCTTCCTCTCATAACTGCCATTTGAAACTTCTTTTTCACACTTCACAGCACTAGAAATCGAACACACACTCTTGGATCATCCAAAATGTAATATCAAAAATTGTGTTCAGGTCCTATTGCTCGGATGTGTGATAACGAGATCGCACTTTTCAGAAAAGAACAGCTGTAACGAAGGAACTAGAACACAAGATCCATGTCAACAAACACGAAATCTATTACTGAAGATGCTCGCGAAGGGTAAGGGCGAAAAGCGTTTGGTACAGACACCTTGTCTAATTCAGCTGTGATTAGGAAGTCCAAAGTAAAATTATCAACCTAACAATACGCGATTGGGAATGACAGGACTACATAAATCTGTAACCCTTGTTCAACTGCAGTAAAGATACAAATGTCATCAGTGAATCTTATAATTGATATCCTTCCACCCTGAATTTCAATCCCACTTTCGAACTTTCTTCTGTGCCTGTTGTTGCTTCTTCGACTCATGGGTTGACAATTAGGACGAAAGACTATAGAGCTATCTTATACCCTTTCTAGTCCGAACGCTTCGTTGTTTTTGGTCTCCCATTCTTCCCATGTCAAAAAATACTATAAAAGTGTCTTGGTTCGTCTTCAGTGTAGCTTCCATTAGCAGTTGAGATCAGAACTACGATATTGGTGGCCTTAGCTTTCCAGAAGCCAAATTCATTGTCATGTAAAAGATCCTCAGTATACTTTCCTGTTCTATTGTTCCTGTCATCACCTTGAATGCATCAGCCTCTCAGCTAAATGTGTAACAGTTTCCGCTCATGTCTGCTGTTGTTACCTCCGAGTTGTGCGGCTGATATTTCTCCGAAACTTTGACATGTCTTCAGACATATATTCCACACTCCAACTTAAATACTCGTTTGGTTGCTACATCCCTCCAATGATTTCAGATATTCCCCTCTGTCTTATTCGATAGCTGGTCCCCCAGATACCTATTACAAGCTAACTGTGTTGCCGAATCCGCTATATTTAATACCTACAGTCCCTTCTTGGTCATGTCATGAGAAAAGTTCTCTCTGCGTTGTGACCTTGAAAGTAATTTTTCACCAAAGCGCTCTCTTCTCTGCGCTTGACAGTCGAATCCACAGTCCACTCGTAATTATGCCTATTTTGCTTTTAATTTCGCTGAAGGTTGTTTTGACCTTTCAGTACAGTGTATCAGACATTCAGACGACCGCAACTTTTTCGATTTCTTCACATTTTTTTCCGCAGCCATTTCGCTTTAGGTTACCTATACGTCTAAGGCTATGGTTTCAAATTGGGTGTAATGTTCCGAATATAGTCATTGCAGAGAAATGACCATTATCGCGACTATGACGTATACTGCAAGAAAATAAAAATTTCGGGTGATCAGAAAGTCAGTATAAATTTGAAAACTGAATAAATCACGGAATAATTTAGATAGAGAGGTACAAATGCTTGGAATGACATGGGGTTTTATTAGAACCAAAAAAATACAAAAGTTCAAAAAATGTCCGACATTTGGCCTTTCATCTGATCAGAATAGCAATAATTGGCATAACAAAGTAAGACGTTCTTTACAGAAAATTCTCAATATATCCACCATTATTCCTCCACAATAGCAGTAGTCGAGGAATAATGTTGTGAACAGCACTGTAAAGCATGTCCGGAGTTATGGTGAGACAGTGGCGTCGGATGTTGTCTTTCAGCATCCCTAGAGAAATCGTTCGATCACGATACACTTGCGTCTTAGGTAACCCCAAAGCCTATAATCGCACGGACTGAGGTCTGTGGACCTGGGAGGCCATGGCACGACGAAAGTGGCGGCTGAGCACACGATCATCACCAAACGACGCGCGCAAGAGATCTTTCTTACGTCCAGCAATATGTGGTGGAGCACCATCCTGCATAAACATCGTACGTTCCAGCAGGTGTTTATCAGCCAGGCTGGGATGATGCGATTCTGTAACATATCGGCGTACCTATCAGTCGTCACGGTAGCAGTTACAAAACCAGAATAACGCATTACCTCGAAGAAAAAAGACCAGATAACGGTAGATGTGGTAAATCCAACCCATACCGTGACTTTCTCGTTGTGCAATGGAGTTTCCACGACAGTTCTAGGATTTTCGGTAGCCCAAATTCTGCAGTTTTGGGCGTAGACAGACCCTCCGAGCGTGAAAAGAGGTTCTTCGGTCCACAACACGTTACTCAACCAACCGTCATCTTCAGCCATCTTTTGCAACGCCCACGCCGCAAATGCCCTCCGCTTCACTAAATCGCCAGGTATCACTTCATGATGGCGATGGATTTTGTACGGATAGCATCTGAGGGTACGCCTAAGTGCCAACCAAACAGTAGTGTATGGAATGCCGGTGCGACGTGCGACTGCTCGAGAGCTGACTTCCCCTTGCATAGACGAACCCGCTACAGTCTCCATTTATTCCTAAACTGTCTCAGCAGCATTACTCCTTGTGCTCGGTCGGCCACTATGGCTTCTATCGTCTGAACAACCTGTGGCTTCGAACTTCGAAATCATTCTCGCCACGGCTGCATTTGTCAACCGACCTTCACCCGTTCGAATCCCCTTCCTATGGCGGTAGGGTCGTAACGCTGAACTTGGACATTCCCATTCTGATAATACAGCTTCACTAAAAGCGTCTTTTCAGGTAACCTCAACATGCTGCAACTGCTGGTGCATCTGATTCTCTCTCTCATTACAGCTCCCATTATACACCATTGTCACGCGCAGTCACTGACGTTTTTCTGTCCAGCACCATCTGTCGCACATTTTGTAACTTTTTTTTTTGTTCTAATAAAACCCAATGTCATTCCAAGCATGTGTGTCATTTCTTACCTCTCTATCTACATTATTCCGTTGTTTATTGTTTTCAAATTTATACTGACTTTTTAATCACCCGGTATTTAATACCCAAGTTGCTGGGCCCATCATTCATCAGTAAGTTAGAACGTTAAAAATTGTTATATTAATTACTATGGCAGACCTCGCTATTAAAAATAGGTCAGATGTGTCCAATTATGTTTCCAGATAATGTATTCGAGGTTTGGCGTTGCATCTCCCACGATAACAGGTGTTATAATTACATTGTAAAAGTGCTGATTTTAAGCACAATCAATGTCACTTTCTGATAGTACGCGTTTTACCTGCAGTAAACTAAACATTTTCAGTTTTATGTAGATGGCCACATAGCAGTACAGTTTATATAAATGATTCAAAACTACTACGACAACACAGAGACACGTAACTAAAGCAGCGGGAGAGTTAGGAAATCCAAAATATCGTGAACTACCAACGAAATACAAAGAGGAAAATTAGTGTTTAACACGAAATGAAAATTCAGCTGATTCACAAGGACAATGATCTGTCTAAATGTCACCTTAAATGGAACTACTCCAACAACTCTACAAACACTTACCTCTCGATGTTTCAGATTAACTGATGTCTATTCCATGGTTGCACATAAATCTACAGCCTCATGGCCATTGATTATCATGTGGCATCTTTTATATTTTACCTAGTTGCCAGTTTTGAGGGTACAGAAAAACGGTTGTTTTGTTTCCCGTTATAGGTCGTATTTTCCTTCTGTAAGTGTAAACACGGGCTGATGGAACATTTCTGCGTATTTTCAGAGGATACCCTACGGAATACAGACGCGGAGAGAGGGACATCAATATTTATAAAATACACAGAATCTCCGCTTCGCGGCTTTCTGAAAGATCCCTTGTTGCCAGTATAGCCACAGCGACAAAATTTTTATCTGCTATGAAAAATTGGCGTCAGTTTCGTATCTACGCTTAAAATTAAATTTGGTGGAACGTTTGCGACTTAATACTTTTAGTGAGCTCCTTATAGTCTTTGAAAATGGCTTATACCTTTGATGGTATGTTTTGTGGAGCTAGTACAGCTACGAAAGGCAATAATGAAATTGCGTGCTGTGTAGTATTGTCAGAGTTGTGCTACTCGATCCGTTTTTTTCCACTCAGATGCCTAACAATTCGTAGTAGATGAGAGGAAATCGAGTAAAACATGAGTAATACGTCGTGTTGCCCAAGGATGTGTTTTAGGTGGTCTGCTGTTCCTAATCTTCACAAACGATATAGACAACAATCTGAGCAGTCCTCTGAGATTGTTTACTAACATGTTGTTGCTCAAAAACGGTTCAAATGGCTCTGAGCGCTATGGGACCTCTGAGGTCATCAGTCTCCTAGAACGTAGAACTACTTAAACCTAACTAACCTAAGGACATCACACACATCCATGCCCGAGGCAGGATTCGAACCTGCGAACGTAGCGGTCGCCCGGTTCCAGACTGAAGAGCCTAGAACCGCACGGCCACATCTGTGGCCGATGTTGTCGTTCCCGTGCAATAAAGTCTTACCACTTATCTGTATGGTTTACGATATTGTTATTATTGTTGGTTAGTTAATTAAAGTTATTCTTTTTTTATTTATTATTCTAAATGAATATTCTTTATCTGGGCTTTTATTTTAATTATTGGGTAAGTTACTGTTTTATTGTTCCAAACTTCACATTCGAGCGATCTACGTCGCGTAATATCTGTACCATGATATTTAACTGATTTCGGTATGGAGGGATATACATCTTGAATACTTGGTGTTAGTTATTGGGTTTTATTTCGTGCAAAAAATTATTTGAACATTTATTATATTATACCGTAATGTCGTGTCATAACAATACAATCTCTCTCCTTGTCTCACACGTTTGTTATCTCCATTTTCTTTACAAAGGGTTTCTGAAACAAAATCTTTGGTTCGGTAAGACACAGATATGTGATAGTAAAACGGAACGTCCGATTCTCAAAATCGGTACACGCCGTTCACCACAATATCAATTCGTCGCACCCCAACTAGAGTTTTGTATACACTGGTACACTGTACTGCTCCCTTTTTGGCGCGAATTTTCCTCCGTTAAACAATTCGGTGGCAAAATTGCAATAAAAAAGTGACTACTGCTTTATTACAATATTACTGAGTGGAATGTACTTGCGGCGGTTGGCAGCTTTTGCCGCTTATGTAATTTGAATAGATTTCACAATCACTCATTACTGATCATGTGGTTAAATAATTTGACATTAACCGTTTAAGTAACTCTGTAAACGGCTAATGCGACCATATACTTTCGATCATAGCCTTCCCAATCGGGCGAGTGTTCTTAAGGGAGACCATGGGAAACCTGGAACAAGGCTAATTTAACCTTGTGTTCCACCCAGTAATTTAAAAAATGTATTTAAAATTTTAACTGACAGATCTGAAAGTGTCTTTATATGTGTTCTTGCATTGGTGGAGTGAGGTGTAAACAAATGTGAAGATATCTTAGTAGCGACATCAGCTCGACGTCGCGTGGCAGGTGTGGGAGAGACGGAGGATGACCCTCTTGCTACTGTCTCTGGGATGGTAGCGATGGTCAGGAACAGAGTTGATCCTCAGGTAGAAGAAAGGCTAGATCAGGCCCTCATATGACCGTTCATAGTGCGGTGATGTGTGAACATGTAACATACCCCGGAACAAGTGTCAATGCTAAACATTACTGATGGAAAAGCTCCGTGAGAGAATGGGTTAGCACTTACATATTTCATCCTCACTGGTCTGAATTCAGAGATGGGTCTACTTCATGAATTTATTAAATAGGTTTATAGATATTGCATTTACTAATGCGCCCGTATCCTAAACTACTGTCACTAGAATACCCTCTATTATAATTTTAATTGCGGAGATGGGTTCTGGTAAGTATTCTTCTTGTGTCAGCACATAGCTCCTCTTCTATGACCTTTACATTGTTATGAAACTTCCTGGCAGATTAAAACTGTGTGCCCGACCGAGACTCGAACTCGGGACTTTGCCTTTCGCGGGCAAGTGTTCTACCATCTGAGCTACCGAAGCACGACTCACGCCCGGTACTCACAGCTTTACTTCTGCCAGTATCCGTCTCCTACCTTCCAAACTTTACAGAAGCTCTCCTGCGAAACATGCAGAACTAGCACTCCTGAAAGAAAGGATATTGCGGAGACATGGCTTAGCCACAGCCTGGGGGATGTTTCCAGAATACTGGCAGAAGTAAAGCTGTGAGTACCGGGCGTGAGTCGTGCTTTGGTAGCTCAGATGGTAGAGCACTTGCCCACGAAAGGCAAAGGTCCCGAGTTCGAGTCTCGGTCGGGCACAAAGTTTTAATCTGCCAGGAAGTTTCATATCAGCGCACCTCCGCTGCAGAGTGAAAATCTCATTCTGTTTACATCGTTATGTCTCATCATACGAACTTTTTGCCCATAGTCACTATGTCTTTCCTCGACCGCTCCTCTGGGGTACGATTCGGTCGGAATTAGTTTTCCGAGCGCGATTCATTTGCATGAATCGCACCCTCTATCACTTCTGTAATAACTGGTGTCTGTTGTCTCCAGTCATTATGCATTGGAACAGAAAACTGCGTCTGTCTGTTACTGTTTTGCCAATTCGTAATATTGGGACTTACATTATATCCAGGACTGTATCGTCTATCGTATCTATTTTGTATATTTTTGCCATAAAGGAAAGTATTCCCATTGTCGCTACACTGGTTACGATTTTACTCGTAATTATTAAAATGCTGCTCGGCGCGACTCGCTTTTGTTTCTTGAATCAGCTGATTGTTCGCACGGCTGACGTTGGCATTATTCACCCGTGAGTACAAGCTGTGTCTATCTACTCTTGTCTTAATGTCTTCTTGGATCGCGTCAATGGAGTCCAAGACACATAAATTCTTCTAAATTCTCCTCTGATCTGCGTATTATTTTATCTCGCGTCTCAGCTGGAAATTTCGCCTCCCAAATCCGCAAAATATACTTATGCTTTATAGGCTTATCCGAGTATCTTGCTTTGTTTAAATACTTCTCAGAGTATTGCCGTAGACTTCTATACTTTTGCATAGAAAGGTTCCGGATGACATACTTTTTTCCTCAATCGTTCCTGCACGGCACGGGACCAATACTTAGCGAGAAACGCCTTATCAAATTCCTCGTAGGTTTCGCACGTATCAATCATATCCGTGGCCCATAACGCACCATCGCCTTGAATATAATCTGGAAAGTAGATAATCTTTTGCGCTTCAGTCCATGCCCTTGGAAATACTCCACGAAATCACCGGGTTTATTGATTTTCTGTCAGGTGAGAACGGCTGCAATTGACGATGCTTCAACCTTTTTTCTTCCACTAGCATTGCAGCCTTCACATTATTTGCTTATGACATTGCATGTATTCCGTTGTAACATACAATTCCCATAGGCGAAGTATGTCCGTTACAAAAACACGATCGTGGCTCGAGGCCTGCTTTCGCTCTGCTTAACGCAGCTCGTTTCTACAATCTTTTACTGCCTCACGAATCTGTTCCACATCTTCCGAAATATTTTCGACAGAATGGACTATTTCATGCTTTCATTGTTTGAAGTTGGCTCCTAATTGTTGTTTTATCTCCTTAATATCTTCCTTAATATACTCTGAAATTGATAAACTGTCAATTAGCAGTTTGCTTACCTCTTCTTTTAAGCTTTCGTCTACACATTGGATCACCTGCTGTTCTTAAGCAGATGCCCATTTGTCTAGTTTTGCTGACAAATCTCGTTGGTACTTATTGAAATTTGCTTGTATCAACTGTTCACACCTAGAAGCTATGCTAGTCATAGATTCTGTTAACTGTCCTACGGAAATTTCTACTTCCTGGTGCTTCGACCTAATGGTTTGCATTTATTTTGTGATATTATCGTTACCGACGCAGATAAAAGTTTCAGCTGTCTCCTCCTGAGTCGAAGCTGCTATCTTCTCAACACCAGGAAATTCATTGATTTCCTGAACCTCTGGAACCATCTCGTTATCCATTATAATTTAAGATTTAGTCTTGACCATAACCCATTTAGAAACACAAAATGTCTACATGCTCTTACACACTTAATTATATTACTTCACATAAGAAATCTCCTTAAAAGAATGCACAGAATAATTGCCTATGACTACTTCTCAAGAATATACAGAAGTGAACTGAAAAAATAGCTCTATTCTTCACTCTTGCCCATAAATTAAGGATAATTTCAGAATGTTGTGCCACACAACGTGGCACTACACAGAACTGGCGCTAATAGATTAGTCACACACGACACAGATCTTTAAGTCCACGGTATTGGTGATAAGTTGAGAAAACCGTCCCGAAACACATGTGCTACAAAACGCCACTGCTTCCTGCGCATGTACCCCGACATCAGTATGGCATATGATCATCATGCGCACATACACAGGCCGCACAGCGGGTTAGCATACTCTGAATCAGGTTGTCGAGCAGTTCCTCCCATTCTTGTATTAGTGCCTGTCAGAGCTCCTGAAGTGTCGTAGGGATTTGAAGACGTTCAGCGATACGTCGATCGAGAGCATCTCAGACGTGCTAGATGGGGTTTAGGTCTGGAGAACATGCAGGTCACTCCATTCGCCTGATATCTTCTATTTGAAGGTACTCCTCCACGATGGCTACTCGGTGGGGTCGTGCGTTATCACCATCAGGAGGAAGGTGGGACCCACTGAACCCCTGAAAAGGCAGACAAATTGGTGGAAAATGACGTCCCGATACACCTGACCTTTTACAATTCCTCTGTGGAAGACATGCAGGGGTGTAGATGCACCAATCATTATCTCACCCCTTACCATCAAACCACGTTTTCTATACAGGTCCCTCTCAAGGACATTAAGGGGTTGGTATCTGCTTCCCAGTTCACTATTCTAATGACCATGTACAGTGTTCTTGACGCCAGGGTTTACGGGTTCTCTTGTGACCAGGGGTCAGTGGAATGCACCTTGCGGGTCTCTGGATGAATAAACGATGTCTGTTCAGTCGTCTGTAGTCAGTGTGTCCGGAGACAGCTGTTCCAGTGGCTGCGCTAAGGTCCCGATCAAGCCTAACTGCAGTACTCCGTGGCGGTCTGCGGGCACTGATGGTGAGATATCAGTCTTCTGGTGGTGTTGTGCACTGTGGACGTCCCGTACTGTAGCGCCTGGACACGTTTTCCGTCTGCTGCAATCTTTCCCATAATCTTGAGATCACACTTTGTGGCACGCGGAGGGCCCGTGCTACGACCTGCTGTGTTTCACCATCCTCCAGTCGCCCTAGTATTCTACCCATCATAACGTCATCAATATGTGTTTTTTGAGTCATTTTCAACGCACCGTCACCATTAGCACGTCTGAAAACGTCTAAACACTTACTCGCTGCTCCGTACTCTGACATGCACCAACACACCTCTGCGTATGTGGATTTCTGCCAGCGCCACCGAGCGACGACCATAGGTCAGATGGACCGCATGGTCATACCCCTCAAATCGCCCACCAGAGCGTTGTTTCACCATGTACCAGCATTATTCTTAATTTATGAGCATGAGTGTAAAATGGTTAAGTCTATTCATGTCATAGACCCAGACTAAGACACGAATGTCGATCGTTGTGTGTCCTTGCCTTATACAGCTTGCAGCGATGTGAAGTTCTGCGGTAGGGATCGGGACTGCTCAGCATTTCAATTGTTGTGCATGTAACACACACTCAACATATGAACTATTACCTATACATAGTAGTGAAATACAATGCATAGCACAATTGCTAATTGTTGGACGTCCTGTAGTCCGACGATAATTTTAATATATCTGTAGTATTGGTTATTTAATTAAAAGTTATTCTTTGTTTCTTTTATGATTCTAAATAAACTTTCTTTGTGTGAGCTTCTATTTTAATCATTGGTTTAGTTATTGTTTTAGTTGGTTTAGTTTACTTCCTTGTTTCCTTTTATCTTGACTCTCCTGAAAATCTGGAATATATGAACATTTCTTTTTAAATAACAAAGGAGGTCAAGAGATGTTTTCTGCAACTTCAATCTCACGGAAATTCCTCGTCGTTATCTACTCCACCAGAAATCTCTAAAACCTTTACTCGCTACGCAGATCGTTCGGCACAACTGCGTGCTATGTTTCTGGATGAGTCTGGATGCTATTTCCAAAAAATTAACAAGTTAAAGTTTATTAAATCGAAGGTAATCTCTCGATGAATTGTTACCGTGGAAAATTCACGTTCGCAATATCGTTCCAAACTTCACCTCGAGAGACTACGTCTCGTAATCTGTACCGAAATAATTAACTATTTTCGGTATGGAGATACACACACCGAGAATACTTGATGTTAGTTATTGGGTTCTATTTCGTGCAAAGAAAAAAAGGAAAAAAATTAACATTTACTATGTACCGTAATGGTGTCACACAGTAATACAATCTCTCCCTTCTTCTCACACATCTGGTCTCTCCATTATCTTTACATAGGGTCTCTAAAACAAAATCTTTTGTTTGGTAAGACACAGAGATTCGTTAGTAGCACGGAACGTCCGATTCTTACAATAGGTATACGCCGTTCACTACGCGCCCAAATTAATGTTTTGCATAAATTGGTGCACCATAATATTGTGACACATAATAAATACTTACGTAGTAAGGCATTCAAATGTAAAGGCTGTCAGTTCAACTAAATACTTAGGAACTACAATTACAAAAACTTAAACTGGAACGAACTCATAGAAACTGTTGTGGTTAAGGTGAAATAAAGACTGCTTTTATCAGCAGAAAACTTAGAAGTGCTGAAGGTGTATGGAAGTGATTGACTACATAACGATTATCCATCCTCCTCTGGGATCCTTACGAAATAAGACTGGAGGAGGACAGTGATGAAATTCAATGAAGGGCCGAACTTTCTGTTTATAGCGAAGTGTGGGGGAGAGAGTAACGTATATGACACGCGAGTTATGATGGCAGTCATTAAAGCAACGGCTTTTCCGTTGTAGCGAAATCTTCCCTAGAAAAATCAATCACCAACTTTCTCTTGTGAATGTGAAAACAGTTTGGCGACGCCCAACTACGAAGGACGAAATGATCATCGCAATAAAACAAGTGAAATCAAAATGCCCACAGGAAGACGAGAGTGTTCGTTATCCTCAAGCTTTGTTCGAGAATAGCAGCAGTGAGTTCACAAGAGAAGTGAATTATTTCACTTGGAATTCAGATCAATGGCACTAATTTCACACGAACAAAAATTTATTATATGCTAATAGTTGAATAATATTGTGCTGTTTGAGACTTTTCCGACGTAATAACTACTTCATTGGTTCACGTTGGATACATTATCCTATGCGATGCCTGTGAACCAATGAAGCAGTTGAATAATATTTACACACGTATCTGTACACCACATTCATTCGAAAAAAAAGAAAGGGAGATGAGATAAATGTCTCGTCGACCTCAAGGTTATTAGAGACGGACCACTAGCTCAGATTATGGATAAATTGGCAGAACTCGGCCATCCTGTTTCAACGGAATCACCACAGCTTTTGTCTACACGGGTTCATCCGTGAATCTATGGTCTATGGGGCACTGTCTGAGCACTAATCTAACATCGTGGACCGTGAGTCGAATCCAGCCACTGCATAAGTTTGGAATCAGCGTCATCTCAAATGGAAATCCAATACTCCCGGTACAAGACACCACCATGATTGTGCAAACGGCTTTATGGGAGAACGGAGGAGCGGAAAGAAGTTCAGGGATGGTAAACTGCCCTAAGATTCCGATGAACGGGCAGTGATCAGTAGCATGAGGATGCAGAAGGCAATTGAAACCACGTCAGCAAAGAACCAAAAAGGTGCATCCACAGGACATGTAGCCTGTCATTTTAAAAGTGTTGTGATAACTATTCTTTGGCAAAAGATTTAACTAGTCCCCCATTCGGATTTAAGCGAAGAGACCGTCAAAGTGGACGTCACCCTGAGAAATGGATGGTTAGCGAACCAAAGGATAATTTTCTACGAATCGGTGCGCGAAATGTCAGAAGTTTAAAGGTGATTGGGAAGCTAGAATATCAGAAGAGGGAAATGCAGTGGCTGAATATATAGATAGTGGGAGTCAAAGAAGTGAAATGGAAAGAAGACACGAATTTATGGTCAGATGAGTTAAGGTTAATATAAACAGTTGGAGAAAATTGTATGTTAAGGATAATATAATGTTGGAGAAAATTGTATAAGGGGAGTAGAATTGGTATGAATAGGTAGGGCAACACGTCAGTGATAGCGTTGTTCTCATCGCAATCGACAGCAAACCATTGCCAAAAACAATATTTCAGACATACAAACCGACGTCATGAGTAGAAGATTAACAGACGTTAGGTTATTGAATGGACAAATCGCTTGGTAAAAGCAGATGATAAGCAAATGAAGTGTGGCTGGAATATGATAGTAGAGAAGAATTGGAAGGAAAAAATACCGGAGAGTATGGGCTTGATAGTGGGAATGAAAGAGAAATGCTAAATGCGTTCTGCAATAAATATCAGTTTGTAACAGCAAACAAACGGTCCAGATGTAAGAAGAGGTGGTCAACCTGGAAAAGGGTTGGAATCACGAGAAGACTCAAGCTGGATTATTAGATAATGCTCAGGAAGGCATACAGAGGAGCAGATGTAGATCCGAATCACAAATTAGTAGTAATGAACAGCAGGTTGTAAGTACAGTATAAGAGACAAGTCCGGAAGAATAAGCCCTGAAAGAAGTGAGACTGTGAAATGCGTACAAATGACATGATGGACTTGAAATTCTATGAGGCTGTAGATCGTGAATACCTTTGTAGGTAGTTCAGTTGAAGGGGAGTGAAAATCACTAGAAAGCGCCACACACAAGTTCCAACGAAAACTTTAGATGCAAGATGAGGTAACTGGTCAAAAACATTGAGTGGAATATGAAATACTTCAATTCGTAGATGAAAGGAAGACGTACAACAATGTTCAGAGAAATTCAGAAATACAGTAGTGTAAATTATTTAGGAATTCAATGAATAGGATGTTCACGGAAGCTAAAGTAAAACGGCTGCTAGAAATAAATGAAGAAATCGTAAAAATATTGGTCGTCGGAAAGACTATTTCACCGTATAGAAAAATCAAAACAGCGTTCAGTGAAATTAAAAGCAAGGTAGACAAAATTAAGAGTGCACTGAGGATTCGACAGTTAAAACAGAAGAAAGAACATTGGTGTAAAACGTACCTTTAAGATCTTTACTACAAGGAGAACTTTTTTGTGAAGTGATCGAGGTGGTAGGGGTGTAGATATCGTAGATACACTATGTGATCAAAGGTATCCAGACACCCTCAGAAACACACGTTTTTCATATTAGGCGCATTGTGCTGCCACCTACTGCCTTGGTAGTCATTAGACCTCGTGAGAGAGCAGAATGGGGCTCTGCGCGGAACTCACGGACTTCGGCCGTGGCCAGGTGATTGGGTGTCACTTGTGTCGTATGTACATACGCGAGACTGACATACTCCTAAACGTCTTAGGTCCACTGTTTCCGATGTCATAGTGAAGTGGAAACGTGGAGGGTCACGTACAGCATAAAACGGTACAGGCTGACCTCGTCTGTTGACCGACAGAGATCGCCTTCATAATGTGTAATACGCAGACATCTATGCATATCATCACACAGGAATTCCAAAGTGCATCAGGATCCACTGCAAGTACTATGACAGTTAGGCGAGAGGTGAGAAAATTTGGATTTCATGGTCGAGCAGCTAATTATAAGTCACACATCAAGCTGGTAAATGTCAAACGAAGCCTCGCTTGGTGTAAGGAGAGTGAAAAATGGACGACTGAACAGTGGAAAAACGTTGTTTGGAGTGACAAATCACGGTACATATTGTGACGATCCAATGGTATGGTGTGGGTATGGCGAATGCCCGGTAAACGTCATCTGCCGGTGTGTGTAGTGCCAACAGTAAAATTCCGAGGCGATGGTGTTATAGTGTGGTCGTGCTTTTCATGGAGGGAGCATGCACCCCTTGTTGTTTTGCGTGGCACTATCATAGCACAGGCCTATACTGATGTTTTAACAATCTTCTAGCTTCCCTCTGATTAAGAGCAATTTGGGGATGGCGATTTCATCTTTCAACACGATCCAGCACTTGTTCATAATGCACGGGCTTTGGCGGAGTAGTTACACGACAATAACATCCCTGTAATGGTCTGGCCTGCACAGGGTCCTGACCTGAATCCTTTAGATCCCATCTGGATGGTTTTGGAACGCCGACTTCCTGCCAGGACTCACCGACCGACCTAGATACCTGTCCTCGGTGCCGCACTCCGTGAAGAATGGGCTGCCATTCCCCAAGAAAACTTCCAGCACTTGATTGCAAGAGTGGAATCTGTCATCAAGACTAAGGGTGGCCCTGTACCCTACTGAATTCCAGCATTACCGATGGTGTACGCCACGAGATTGTAAGTAATTTTCAGCCAGGTGTCCGGATACTTTTGATGGCATACTGTACATAGGGTTCGATATAAGAGTGAGATTGTAGTAGAGCACTGTAAGACCAGGAAACAAATACACCTGAAGAAATAGAGAAACTTTCCTCAAAATTTCTGAAATCAGTGGGGCAAAAGGCAACCACGTCATTAATCAATTTGGTGTCTTGAGATATATCAGAAAGTCGAGAAATATTACCCACGTAGTCACGAAGACAATGGAGTCGCCTAAGTGCCGGAAATGTCGCACAGTCAAATAACAACTCATACATCAAGGCCGTTGACAAAAATAGTATACAGGAGAACAGTAGAGGAAGTTGAGGATCTATTACATTACGAGCAGTTTGGCTTTTAGAAGGATAAGGATACCAGAGATGGAGCTACAACGTCATTATCAGTAGCGGAAGTAAGCCTAAAGAAAAATCAAGATACATTGATGGTATTTTCTAGCTGGGAAAAGCATTCGAATGTGTAAAATCGAGCAAGACGTCCAATAATCTCAAAAAGAAAAGTAGGAGTGTACTACAGGGAAAGACGGGTGATAACACATGGACAAAAATGAATAAGAAACGATAAGAGAAGAATACCTAGAACGATAATCTCGGATTAAGGAGTGTTTAAACCCTATTGTTCAATCTGTACATACAAGAAGCAATGACGGTAATAAAAGGAAGTTTCCATAGCGACATTAAAATTCAAAATGAGATATCAGTTCTCCAATTACATTGCTATCTTCATTGAAGGCGAATAAGAGTTACAAGCCTGATTCCTCTAACACACTGCTGTTTTCATAGAAGACGAAGAAGAGTGACAGGTTTTGTAGTTTTTTCGCCCTGAAATACGTGTTGCATAAGGATTTGTTGATAATTATTACTTTGGGACCGTCGAACCACAGTTGAATAAAGTGCAATATTTCAGCCATATGCATTTGGGATCTTCAGAGGCAAATTTCGTTGAAGTTGGCCTTCATGTTAAATTCTTGTTCCTTTGTTAAATCTGCTCGTCTTCTGATAACTGCCGTTTCGTTTCCACACCCCACAACACTGGGATTTGTTACGGATGACCCAGAATATGAGATCAGAATGTGTACTTAATTCGTAGTGCTGTGAAGTGTGAAAACGAAGTGTCAAATAGCAGCTATCGGAAGAAGAATACCGAAAGAAGAATAGCTGTAACAAAGGAACTAGAACACAAAGTGAATACTGAAGCAGAAAACCATAAATAATGACACATTGCTGTTTTACTGGACAAAGGGAATGCTTATAGAACCAAACAGGTTACTAAACTAGATAGCCTCTCAAACACAAAATTGTAATGTGCTGGATGTTATAGTAAAATTCCTGCAGAAAGCGAAACGTCACATTGTACTGAGTAATTAAAATGACGTGCTTATGATGTGCACACAAATCTTCAAAATGAAACAGTTCAGTGCTAATGCTGTCCTTGAGCTCCTGTTGCTGTTTTTCTATAAGCTTTTCCTGTCAACGTTTTTCCTTTTCCTGCTGACGTTGTCTTTCACGGTCCTGCTCTTTAAGCTCGCGTTCTTCTTCACGCTCTTGCTCTTTAATAGTAAACTTTTCAAATAATGATGTTAGCATATCCTTGAGCATTGCTAACTTCTGCTCCTTGCCAAAAAGACAAATTGTCATTAATTCCTAACTGGTTGAATGCAGGAGTGTCAGTTTGTTTTGGCATCTCCCCATTTTTACTATCACTCGGGACATCAGTTTCTAAATTATCATTCATAATTAAATTTTCCAATAATTCGACAGAAATATTGTTCTACCTGAGACTCTGAGGTCATCTCTGTATCAGTATGCTCATTCGGTTTATTTTTCTTTTGTTTAACCATTCTATCACCAATATAGCACAACAAATATGTAAATCACTGACAAGCACCAATTGACACAAAATGATCTTATAAATAACACATATACACAAATAACACTCAAAAATATTATTCTCGCAGCCAGAATATTTAATTATTACTACTTATAGCTGCAGATACTGATTTCATTTTAATATGGTATCCGTAGCGAGTGTTTGTGTGCTACTGCTCAGTTACCGAATATGCGAATCTGTTCGTACCTGATATGACTGACAGTTGTGGACTGCACATGCTTATGTGAAGTTACTCGAGTGTGTGGCAGCACTGCAGATACAGATTCGTGCAGCAATTCGGTACGAAGATGTCAATGCTTTATGAAACTAATAAATAAATAATGATTAATAGTTTGTTTTGGTACTCGGTACCTTTAGTAGACAATAATTTCAGTTATTAAAATGAATATATGTGCATTTGTGGCCCCACGTTGGGCGCCAGTGTGGCGTTCGCTGTGGTATTTAGTGGTTTGGTATGTAACTAATTTGTAAACGGAAATGATAATGTTATTTTATTACATTGAGTAATTACTAAATAATTTTTCTCCCGGATATAGATTTGATCAAGTTACTAAAGAACTCCAAGTTAACGTCGTGTTAAAGTGTTGTCTGTAAGTTGTGTAAGTGTCACTAATTCACAGTTCGTACAACATATTCAGTACAACTATTGATTAAGATGGAAGCAGATATCTTCAACAAAATTATCATTAAAACCACCTAATATCAGCCGCGCACAACACTGACGTATGTTACCTGAAACAATATTCTTCGCAAATCGTGCGTAATTAATTTCGGCTGCATACATCAGCTAGAAAAGTTTCTTATATGGATCGTGCTATGAGCACTGTTTTTAAAGGACAAATCTGATTCGAATAATTTTCATTAAAATGAGTTCGGGACCACCGGTGCCCATTTATTTTTACACATTTGTATTACCTTCGGCATTTATTCTGCAGAGTTGCGTAATTTAAATTTGAAATTCCCACAGAGGTAATTATTAAGATGGCTGCAGACAATTGATAGATACTTTCTATTGTTAGAGCAAATAAGTAAATATTTAAAATTCTTATTAAACGCTATAAAATCTACTTTCGTATCGTTCACTATTTAGACTTCATCAAGCAAACATTTGATTTGTTTCTAAGGAAAACACAGAATAAAATGCGATACAAATCGCTATCATCAATGGCTGCGCTCCTTGCAGCGGGAAGAAATAATTAACACAGATAATGCTTACTGAGAGAGGAATTAAAGTTACAAATATTTATTCACTCATATTTATTATAATAATGAACTATATTTTCAAGTAATAATTAACAAATAATCACAATTTCTTAACAGACCTCAGTCCGATATGCGTCGGCAACTTACAAAAGCCAACCAACAAAAGGTAAAAACAAAGGAAGACAAACACAGGTCATAAAACGAATCTACAATTATCATTGTCTTTGTATGATACACATCGATATGTCCAATTACATCATAGAATATTATATAAATAATTGATATTTATCATCGTATTCACTGTTTTCCATACATCGAATAGATAATTTTTATAACTATCAGAGGCATAATTTCCTCTCGTCGCACCGTAGCCAAAAATTTATCACGCGAATGTCACATCCGCAAAGCTTTTGTAGCTAGTCAGTCAAAGCCAATGACTATTTCTAACATCAATGAAGTATTTTATAAAGTATTGGTACATAAATTGGTAGGTCGATGACATCCTTTCTTCAGTACTCCCACCAGTAACTTCAAAGTAACTGAAAAGTCCAACTATGTTTTGTAGTAAGGTTAAGAATACTGCTATCTTTAGCAATAGAAGTTTATTTTTGAATATCAGCCATCTTTTGCTATATTTATGTGAGGCGTCTTAAGTGGTTTAGTATACTTTTAAATTATTTAACTATACATTTTTTGATGTGGATTTGTAGTGATTGTTTTGCAGTTTGCTTGGATCTAGCTATTGTTTTTTACAGCTACAGGTCTGTACTTTTTACTTAGGTTCATTTTTGCGTCCTGTTAATGCAGCCATTTATTGTTCTATACGTGCTAAATGCACATGTTATACGTTTCTTCCAGTAAATAATTTATTGCACGTAATCTATACTGGAGAATGGCGCACATTCTTGCACTGTTTTGTTCACATGATGTAGAAATTATTAAAGGATTGTTGGAACCGTCTGAGGCATACTCGGATAGCGGAGTAGGGGGTGGAGGAATGCTGGGCAGTGGGGCGTTGTCTGTGTGTGTGTGTGTGTGTTTGTGTGTGTATGTGTGTGCGTGTGTGTGTTTGTGTGTGTATGTGTGTGCGTGTGTGTGTAATTTTATTAATATTTTTGTTTTGTTTATTTAATTTACGTAATTATCTTTTTTAATTTTCTTTATACATTTTTAAAGCCGACATTCAATTAGTTTGAATGCTGGTTTCCGTTGTTCCTTTTTGTTCATTGAAAATAGTTTCGGTTTCTTTTCTGACCTTCAGTGTGAACTGTTTTTCTCATAGAGTGAGCACTTCCTTTCCTTTGTTGTTATGGCATGGCCGGCCGGAGTGGCCGAACGGTTCTAGGCGCTTCAGTCTTGGACCGCGTGGCCGCTACGGTCGCAGGTTCGAATCCTGGCTCGGGCATGGATGTGTGTGATGTCCTTAGGTTAGTTAGGTTTAAGTAGTTCTACCTTCTAGGGGACTGATGACCTGAGAAGATAAGTCCCATAGTGCTCAGTGCCATTAGAACCGTTTTGTTATGGCATGAGATTGATATGTCTGTATTTATCCCAGTATGAGGGTGTTCAACATATGTAGAGTGAATATATTCACTCTTCAGTGACCATTGAAAATGTCCAACATGAATAGGTAAAACATGTCTAGTACTCAGGAATAAATTTCAGTTACAAAACAAGGAAGTTTCCCAGTCTTCCTGGCAAAACATAGTTGAAGTCATTAATAGCAACGGTGTAAAGTGGTTACAAATATTAGTGACATTAAGTGATAAGTGTCTTTGTCTCGGTAGTTGCCGTGGCATTAATTATGCTGAAGTTAGCCATATCAATAACATTCAAAGTCTCGGGTGACACGGTACACTAAGTTAGCGGCTACGGCTGGTCAAGTTGGGCTATTCGTTTATGGGTCACAAGAGATCACGTACTGCTACTGCTCACATGTCTGTTGGGTACCTTGTATGAGAATCCGTTAGGAGGTGGTGCGTCTTTTACAGGTATGCTTTAAAAGACCTTCTTTCCTCTCATTGGATTCTAAATATTCTTTTCTTATTATATCCATATAAACTGCTGATTTGATTGTCTATTTTGAAGACACTTCCTTTGTGACGAATCACGTGGATTGTAGGTCAGGTAGGCATACCCAAGCAGAGTAGGTGTCTTCATAGTGTTTCGTTTACTCTTTACGTCTGTTGCTAAAGTAGTTTGCGTGGTGTTTACATCGACATGACTGATTTAATTATTCACTTTGGTGGTGTTTTGTGGGATGAACCAGGTGTTTGTACATCTGTTAACTATGTCCGAGACGGGTAAATACTCTCATAGTGCATCCTTTCCTTTTTATATTATACAAATGAGATTTTCTTGCTAATTTATTACATATTTGTGATTTAAAGTGTTCACTTTGTGTGATGAACTACGTGAATGTTGAGCCAGGTTCAATTTAGGTTGAATAAATACTTTCAAAGCGCTTCTTTCTCCTGTCTGAATGCTACAAACGGGATTTCGCTTGCTGTTCTAGAAGGAAAGAAACAGTCAATTGATTAATTCAGGGAAATGGCTTCGCTTGAATATTCACCTACATAATATCACCTGCCGACAGAGATTATGTCAGTCATAACTGACAAAACACTTAAATAAATGAACAGATTATCAAGTAACAGATAAGAAGTGAATAATCCTTCAGGATAATGATGTAGCATAACCACAGGACTGAAATCTCTATTAATTTATTCAGATAAAACACAAGTTACTTCTAATGAAGGCCTCCCTAGCTAATATTTAAATTTATAATGTAAAAGGGAATTAATTAACTGACCTACCAGAGCAAGCAGAGAGTTCACAGACGTAAAACGAATGTAACCCATTCTAATCCAAATTACTCTTACTGAAGAAAAAACCGAAAGTTCAGTAAGTGGATTCAAGAATGTATACGGCAATCACAAATATTTCAGTCACATATAGCTACCGTAGCACTCACTGTTACACTGAATAATTCTTCAGTTGTGGACAGAAGCTCTGTACACCACTGTCAGATGTGTTAGAATGATTTTCGATTCTTTCAACAAGGTCGTCTACGGACCAGTTTCCCTTACCTCAGTCTGAAACATGTACCATTCTCCATCATCCCCGAAAGTTTTATCACAAACTCATCCTGTATAGTTTTCAGAAAGAATCTGCGCAAATATTCAATTACATTTTGATAAGTTTTCAAAATGCTGAAAATCTGCCAAATAGCTTTAAATGTTCGGAAATGTTAAAATGGGATCTTCAAAACGTGGAAAGAAGTAGTATCCTATGAATATAACGAGTCATCGTTGAAATCAGTCTTGTCACGTAAATACCTGACTGAAAGAATTAAGGATAAAATGGAACAAACACATGGCCTCATTTGTAGATAAGACAGGTAGCAGACCGTTTCTTTGGTAGAGTAGTACAAAATCACTGTACAAAGAGTCTGGATACAGAATATTCATGTGACCCATCCTAGAATATTGGTCTTGTGTTTGGGATCGGTACAAAACAGTTTTATCAGGGAATATTGTACGGATAAAAAGAGGGGCAGCACGAATGGTCACAGATTTGTTGGAACTACTTCAGAGTGTGTTGAAGATGGTGAAGGAGCTGAACGGCAAACGCTTGAAGACAGACACAAATTACTCAGCGGAAACCAACTTTAAAAGTTCCTTGAACCAATTGTAAATGATGAATCTATTAGTGAAACCACCAGCGTATCGCTTTCACTGGGACGTATGAGCTGCCAGTCCTCCACGGACTTTTCACACTTAGTGTCGCTAGCGGAGTTAAGGCCTTTATAATGGTGAAAGGTGGAGAAACTCCGTGTTAATGTTCATCAGTATGTGTGCGGATACAGTAGATCAGGTAGCGTATTACGTTATAAACGTAATAGAATTACGGTACCTGCAACTCTCCGTAGAGTAACTATGACTTTAAAAAGGGCAGCTAATTCATTTGTTGATAAGCAGCGCAGTTATCAATTATACTGCCATGTCATGTCTAAGTAGGAAGGCAGGGTCATCACTAAAGTATGACACTGAGAACTGAATCGCGTTTGCTACTGACTCCAGTGATCAGCCAGAACATAACTGACCTCCTGGATGCAGAGTATGTCTGTTTATGCAAACATCGAACGCTTCTAAATGCAGGTATGTATACAAACACAGAACGTTCGAGAATACTGGTATTTATGCAAACATCGAATATTCCAGAAGGCTGGCGTTTGCACAAATCCTGCACCATGCCATCGAGAAACGCAAACAACTAGCTGCAATGCATGCGCTACATCTCGCTGCAATATTAGCTAAAAGATAATTGATTCATCTTACTACATAAGACGTAGAATTTCTGTGGTGTTTATTAGATAACACTTGACAGATGTTTCGCTCCTAACGTAACCAGATAAAACCGTTATGCTTAGCTGACGTTATTAGTAACTGGGCTTTTTGGATAAAATCTGCTACCTGGCACAAGTTAGTTTAAATGCACCCAATCAAACTTCCATCGATGCTTGGCTTTCGCTTTTAAAGCCATAACTCCACAAACATAAATCTCAGATTTATGGTTGCCTGCGAATGCGAAATGTTGCTTGATTCTATGTTCCTTGCTCTGTTCAGCTTCGGTTGTTCTTATCCTACCCATACAACTCTGTCACCAACCCCCAACATATTCTGTAAATCCCGGCACCACAAATTTTCTGTTGATATTTGTGTAGCATTGCCATAATTTCTCAATAGTTTATCCTTCAGACATTTCGTCCACTTCAGGCTTTTTTAGTAAGACCTACTGTTGATTCTATCTGAAAAAAATTCTTGTACATCGATCTTGGCCTCTACCGTTTGAAATTTACCTTTGTGGCCTTTCCGGTAGTGAGATCTCCCGTGTTTATTACGATGTTTCAGCGCTTTGCAGTTATGTGTTTGGTACACTATTTAAGATTCCGAAGTTGCACTCTCTTTCCGACGGTTAGTACAATAGCTGCTCAGCGAAAACATGAGTGTCTGCCGTGTCACACCGTCCTGTAGCGGAAATTTGCCTTTCGCCGTTAGCGGATAAGTGTGAATTGCTAACCTCTCTGATGAGTGTCTTTTATGGCACAACTAAATGCTATATGATCATTTATATTATCTTATACGTTGTATCATTAATTCTTACAGAGGCCTGGCTACATAAACGTAAACTGAACCACTACGAGAATGTACCTCGTACTTTCATCATCTGCAACTGCTCTACCCCTCTAGTTTCAAGAACTGTCCACTTCCTCGTTTCTGGTTTCTTCGTCTCTTTGAACTCGCTGCACTGCTTCGCTTCCTATTGAGATGTTTTCCGTATTTTCCTCTTTGATATCCTGACGGGGAAATTCTGTCTTTTGGCAGTGCGTCCACTTGTTCAGAGTGTAGTTATTATTCTCTACTCCGATATCTTCAATTGCTTTGACAACATCTTATCATATCTCCAACGAGTTTGTGTTCTCTACCAAGCAGACTTCGGAAGGCCCGACGGTACTGACAGACCGTATCACCTGCTGACGAAAGGCGTCACTGGACGCGGATGAGGGGGGACATACCGTCCTCCCGTCTGTTTTCGTGGCCGGACCCACTACTTCTGAGTGAGGTAGCTCCTCAATTGGCCTCACAAGGGATGAGTGTAACCTGCTGGACAAGAGCGCTCGGCGGAGCTGGACGGTGATCCTTGCAAGCACTAACAGTGCGCGACAGCGCTTGGCTTCGGTGATCTGACGAGAACCGGTATTACCACTGAAGCAAGGTTGATGGCGCTCTCCACCAAAGCATGCGTTATTCTGTTCATCGTGTAAATTAACGTTATTTTCTAATAACATCTGACAATATCATCCGATAAAGCGTCAACTCGTTAAGACATTTATGTAACTTTCTAAAGAGGTTGTGACCTACTTACCTACAGCTAAGTACATGTTAATACTACTGTTTTAGATGAAGTAATGTAATTTTCGGTCTACTTTATCAGCTGGACGTATCTTTTGGACCTCGTCCCTTACCTTTTTTCAGATAGTTTTAGTTTCAAATGAGTGATTTTCATTTCTGTTTCTTATTATCATTCCCGTTTCACAAGTGTGCGTTTTTCTTACTTTGCTCTTAATGTGATCGATGTTTTAGAAACGTTAATTAGTATGTCATGCTGTGATTAATCTATACACATCGCTCCATTTATGGGATCTTCCGTTCACCTTAATGGAATCTCTCCCAATGTTCAGTACACATTTACATTTTTTTTTCTATTGAAGTCTAGTAACGGCGCGTATCAATGGTTAAGGCTTTCTCAACCACGATTTTGTTCCCTGTATGCTCCATTGGTGAATTCTATGTGGAAAGAACAACTTTCGGTAGGCCTACGAATAAGCTCAGACTCTTATACGTTCCTGGGTATATCCGCATGATTACACCGTCGTCTTCATTTCAGACGTGTAGGAAGTGACTTGTTCCTTGATTGCAGCCGGAACATTCGGTAACGGTGTTTTAGCAGCTGTCTCTCCGAAATGCACGACATCTCTTACGTAGCATCTAGGATCAGAGTTGGTGAACATCTTAACTAGTCTCTGGTACTGACTAGAGTAACAAGCCAGCTAACTGTATCTCAAATCCTTAGTCTGTTTGTGATCTGTTTTGTGCAGTTTTTAATACTCAAGTCAAATGAAACTCAGCAGTAATATCAGAGATATTTTTCACTGTACTGGAGGAACAGGTTAGATGACGCCGTTCCAGTCAGCGCATTTGAAGTCGTAAATAATGATTAAAACGATCGTTACTGTTTGAGCCAAATTTAATTCCTATTAATACAGTTAATTATGGACCGCCTAGGTCACATAGGACGCTATGGCGAAGTCTCTCCATCTGTTATACTGCCACAATGACTATGTTTGATTTTTGTATTACGTGCGGACTGTAGGTTAATTGAGATTGTACACCAACCCGTACAAATTCCATGGAAGCATGAGCTGTACATTGTACTATAGCGAAATCATGCTGCTGACTGCATGAGGATCATAATTACAGCACCAAATTCATAAATACTCGTGCGATTTCCTCTGATTAATCACATTCAAAGCTTGACTGACTCCCATCTACATAAAAATTATATAAAGATTGTGGACTGAAAATGGTACAGATGTTGGACTGATGGTATAATGGGGTAACATTTGGCGACAGGCTATATTTCAGCGTTTCAAGTGAGGTTTAATGAATGCGTAAGGAGCGGCGTCATCTTTAGCACGTATAGTTTCACATTTTACAAATGACACAATCAGCCCTGTAGAATGAGAAATTCTGTAATTTTTCACTCGGCGCGCCTGTCTGTTGCTAGTAATTCGAGTCGTATATGCTATGTTGTAAAAGCAATGCCGTACACGTCAAGTCATTCAGTATTATGTTACAGTATTGATATTGTTACATATTTTGTGAGTGTTTGTTTGTGAGAACACGTGTGTGTGTTGCTTTAAGAGGTTCTTTGTTTATTCTGATGCAGTTTCTTTCATTTAGAAAGTTCATGAGGCATTTTTTCACAATACACAAATTGAATTCGTGGTGTTTGAAAGACAAACCGTTTATCATCTATATTATAAACAGCTCAGTGATTGAGTTACATGTACTTTGTCCTCTAAATTTTAAGGTGTACGCTATGATGCATAACACGGGCTGTGCTGTTCGTAGATGTTTCTGGCTACAATACGCCTCTGTGGACCGTTTTCAGCACAGCCCAAAATGACTTTATTACTGCCACTAACATTTTATTGTAGTTATTTGCTACGTATTTCTGATTTAATTAATAGAACAGTTGGAGACACATAACACTCGTGGGAGCCTCTCGTCTCCGACTCTGCAATTCAAATATTTTATTACTTGAGGATAAGTTTTTTCGGGTGTGGCAGCGATTGTTCCCCCGGGAGTGCGCTTTATAACATGTCATCGGTTTTGTGCCGTAATATCGGAGACCTCGTCGGGATTTGGTTTAAATCCGAATTGCTGATTTTCGGAACAGCAGTACGATGCTTTACCAAATGCATTTTCTAGTGCAGTGATTTTATTATCTCTTTTTTCATCAAAGTTACAAGAGTTACTTCAGTCTTCTCTCTTTTTCTTGTTTCCTTTTTAATATTTCCGCTTCAACTGGAAATACACATAGAATGACTGCTTTCTGATTCGCTGCCTCTGTGACCATTAGTATCCCCAATGTGCCCTTATATTCCCTTCTAAAGCGACGTTTTGTAGGCTTTGGGTTGAGCGACTTTCTTGGACAATGGCACTCTCTCTAATTATAATTATTTAATGTCTTAGACGGTTCTTAATATATTTTGCTTTTCACAGCGAAAAAGCGAGTTCTTTTTCCGAACCATTAGTGCTGCTATCTGTCACAAAATTGTATGAAATAGGTAAATACCAAACTATTGGTTTCTTGATGTTTGTGATTACTAATACATAGTACATTTACTAACTACTTTACAAGGTCCCTTATGTTCCTTCGGTAGTAAGTTGCAGTTATGCTGCTGTCCTAAATACAGCTGTCATGAACCGCTGAAATTACCTGTCCCACTGTTGGTAGTAAATCTGGATGCTATTGTGATCCGCTATAAAAGCTATTCACTAACGCTGAACCAGCCTTCCACTGCCCCGTATCAAATAAGTATAAATCACAGGTTAAAATTCGCTTTCTGAGGGCTCACTAGAGTGTAGCATTACTGTCTCATTACGATAAAAAAGGCACAAATACAAAAACATGGGCTGAATTACACGTAAAGAGCTCTTCTGCCAACAGATACAGTATGGAAGATATTAAAACGGAGCTGAGATAACATATCCACGTCATCGCCACCCGCTTCACAACATCGAAGTAACAACAACAACAACAACAACAACAAAAACAAAAAAAACGTGATATTAGTGTTCTCTCCAGACTTTAGCACAGAAAACGCAAAATCGTTGGAGCCCTGAAACCAAGCTCTGTGACGCAGTGGTAAGACGCTGTACTCGTATTCGGGAGGATAGGGGTTCACATTCCCGTTCAGGTGTACATACTTACGATTTCCGAGGCTTCTCTAAAACAGTTAAGGTGAATACCAGGCTAGTTCCTTTGAAATGGCACTGACGATTTCCTTCTGCACCGCCTCTATTGACCTCTTTGCTGATGCCACGCTAAACCCTCATTTCCCTTGTGAACAAGAAATGAACCTTTAACAACGTCCTGGCAGCTGGCAAAAATTAAATCTCTTATAGAGAGTGTAGGAGGTAGCACAGGGCTCCGTAAATGGGAAGATAATTGTATCCATTCCAAATGTGGACAGATCGGACACACCCAGCGGCAGATCGCGCGAAGCTGTGCTCAACGTACACGCAACTTAAAGGGTCGCGCGAAGAGGCAAATGTGAACAGCGTGGACATATTCTCGAATATGGGTACTGGGAGAGCGTTATTAACAGACCAGCTGAAAGAAGAGCATCACCGAATCTCTTTAATATGGATAAGAGGTTTAGCCTTAGCGCACCTTGGCACCTGATGTTAGTGGCGACAGACCGAGATAATCCTGTACTTTGTGATCAACCGTGGGCACGGATTGCTCTAAACACGGAAATGATATCGCCGTGAAATTCGTCAAGAGCAGCCTTCGTGGTATTAATATGCCCACCACAACCTTTATTCTGTGACTGTTTTGCTGAGATATTGTTACGTCGTGTCAAATGAGCGTTGCGAAACGGCATTGAACTGTGTATAATTTGGAGGGGATAGTTGTATCTTGTTTCGGCGTCGTGTTGAGTGACGAATAACGGCGGTAATACAGTCCACAACCAGATCTTTTAGGAGTCAGTACCGAACAATAATTGGCTTATCACTGAGAAATAGAATCAAAAGTATATTACTGTACGGCAGTACGCCAATATTTCGATTCACAGGTAGTGGCAACAGTTCACGACATAAGACGTATCCAACTGATGCAGGCAAGCGTGACATTAACACTGGTACTCATTCGTTATCTGAACTGCAGGAAGAAGATATTTTTCGCAAAAGCTTCACGGTAGGTGTGTAAGGGGCTAATCCAGAACAACTCCGGCACTTGGACAGGAGAATGGAAGACGCAGTATGTTTCGACAACTGTTACGAATGTCATGTGGCTTGACGAAATCAGTCACCTAAGAAGACTTTAAATCTCCCGTCATGTTTACAAAACAACTAATTTGCTGTATAGTGCTGTACCATTTCACGTGGGAAGTAGATCTCCAACACTACATGCTGCTCAACCATGAGGAGCCTCCATTTGTTCCATACAGCGCTTAGTGTTCCGAGTGATCTCACTACAGGTCTTAGCACCTTTAGCTTCTCTTGGAAGATTGTAACTTCACACTCGCACAAACGTTCGAGGGAAATGTTAGCTGACAGGAGACTCACCTACTTATATCCTGGTGACACCTTGTATAAATTCACAAGCCTCCTGACACTTGATCCCTTGTTTTTTAGAAGTCAACTTAGAGTCTGAGCGAGTGCAGAAGTTTAACATTTCAGGAGGTTTTGAAACGCACTATAGATTTACGCTGTGGAGGAGGTAACCTTAATAAAATTTGATGTATCAACTAAAAGTTGAAGTTTTAGGAAATGTTTTTCAAAGTATTTCCTGGAGTGTGACCTCATATGTAAGTGATGACAAACAGTTGCGGTAGGAGATAACATAAACTTTGTTAATGTGTAGTGTTAAAAGAGTAGCTGAGTAGATAAGATAGATCATGAGTTGCTACTGAATCGATACAAGGAGAAAAGAGCGTTGTGTCGCCACGTGAATACAATAGGAGACTTGTTGCTCGGACACATCCTGCTGCATCAACTAGTACTACATTTGCTAATGACAGTTTTGTATCCCACTGGATAGAAACGCAAATTGCACTTAATGTGTACAATGTGGAGTCACACTACGTGGTGCTAGGAGTAAAATTCAAGCTGAGCACAATAGTTCACAAACGACTTAAGCTGGAAAACGGAAATGCGCTGATCCACCCAGGAAGTTGCAAGCCGGTAAATTCCCGAACTGATGCCAAGTCCCTCGTTACTAACATTAAAAAAATCCCAGCTGTATCGAAATAGATATGGAAGTCAAAATTGAAGTAAACACAAAACTATAATCGCACGCTCAGGAGTGCGTCTTGAAAGTAGGCGAACTTCTTTCTCGTCACGGTGTGAGCATGTTTAAAGAGGCCGAGAACCAAAGGATTTGCCCGTCTGTCTGGCTTTGTCAACCGTGCAGCTCAGTGTCTATGCTCCTCTCACCATCGAGGCAACCTATCGATTCTGCTCCATATCGTTGCCCGCTGGTGGAATACCCGAGTAAATACTGGTTGGAGATACAGAAGAAAGCAAGTGTAGTTGCGTGAAAGCTTTATAGCGAGACCAAGGCCTGAATATATTCAGGCATACCGGCGTAGAATACAACAGCGTCTGATACTTTACTAAAGTTCTCTGGTGATTCAGATTATTGCTTTTATGTCGTACTTGTTGCATCCTGCGGTGTTACCCAGTGTTAAGCAGTTGTTAATACAGAAATGTTAACGCCGAAATTCGCTAATCATCTGTAACCGCCATCACAAATATTATCTCTTGGAGGAATTGAGGAGTTAGCAACTTGTGGCCCAGGAAACTGCACGACATGGGAAAGAAACACCAGATTTTGAATTTATGGGATGGGAGAAGCTGACAAAACACAACTCACTCGTTTATCTCAGGAAAATATTTTCACGTAACCGTGTAGCAAATTCCAAAATGTAACAGGAAAGGGAGAAAATAATTTAACTACTGTTTGCTGTGTCCCTAGCATGGAAATGATCATAATTGTCTTGTTGTGTATGGAGAAGTAGAAACATGCTGTAATAGATTGAGCTGTTGCGGCTCATTTCACCATCCATAACTCTTAGCGCACCTCACCAGATGGCGCGGATTACTCCCTTGTGCGAGTGCCGCTGCTTCGCCTAGTCTTCAAAAGCGTCCGCTAGTGACGCGTCTAGAGAGTGTGTGTATGTGCGTGTGTGTGTGTGTGTGAGAGAGAGAGAGAGAGAGAGAGAGAGAGAGAGAGAGAGAGAGGGAGCGGGAGAGGGAGGCCTCCGGGGAGCGCGGCGCTTGCAGCTGACGGGTAGTTCTCACGCTTGTGGAGCCGGGGGCATCACTGGTGGTTGGAGCAACGGACTTTTGGTGCGGGCGACTTTTCCGGGCCGGGCTGGGCAGAAGGCAAAGGTCTCGTTCGATTGTTATTGCGCAACTAATTGTTCCAGCTTTGTGCACCGATTTCTCAATCCGCCAACTGTTTGAACATATATTCATGTTTATGTTCATTGAGTCGTCATGGCCCCCTTGTTCTTGGGCTCTGTGTGATTATGAAGTAACTTGTTTTAATCTTCTGGCTAGCGTTCACTCCATCAAATAAAAAAGCCATCCTTAGTGTTGCTATGGTTATTTAATGTGCCCAGTTTCCACACACAGCTATATCAGGGACCTACAACTTATCGAGCTTAAAAAAAAAAAAAAATAGTTTTAAAATTCATGGGCAAGAAAAACAGCTGTTTCATGGTTTAATATTTGTTTTCAGGATGATTTAGAAGCTGCTGGAATCTGGTATCACTATTTTTCAGCACTTTTAAGCATTTTGTGTGCGCCAGTCAGCGGTAAGACCCGAGCTAGTTGTTTATTATTTCCCTTCTGCGCTTCCTTTTTGTAGTACTCTGTTAGCAAAGCTTATATCCTAGGATATATCCATTTATTGAAAACGCTGTGTTGGTGCACTCATGCCTTTACTTGTAGTGTAATCCAGTCAGACACTTATCAGTCTTCTTGTTAATAGCACTTGCCAAGTTTCTGGGAGGGTGTTTCGGGTCGACAGCTTCTTGCCACTTGCGGCCGTGTGCGCGGCTCTCGCGCATTTCCCAGCGCGGCTCGCTGTTTGTTAACAGTCGCGCGTTCTGGCTCTCTATTTGCTAAAGCTATATTGCGTTATCTGACTTTCACTGGAAATTAAAGTTTGTTGACGGCCAAGAGGTCTTTGGTGGTTCAAATGGCTCTGAGTACTATGGGACTTAACATCTGTGGTCATCAGTCCCCTAGAACTTAAACTACTTAAACCTAACTAATCTATGGACGTCACACACATCCATGCCCGAGGCAGGATTCGAACCTGCGACCGTAGCAGTCGCGCCGTTCCGGACTGAGCGCCTAGAACCGCTAGACCACCGCGGCCGGCGAGGTCTTTGGTGAAGTGGCTTCGCACAAGAAGCTTTCCGTTAAACGTTTATTATATATTGTAATCTTGCTCTAAGTTTATTCTAAATCTTTTGATGTTAACTTTTTGCGGCTCTGCCTAACGTTTTGAAGAGAATTATCGAGAACTAGTTCCATGATTTTATTTGGATGGTTTATTTAAAACTGTTTCATTTAAAAATTTTAGAAAGGCCAATATTGTTATTGACTTATATCTTGAATTGGTTTGAGATTATTATTAATTGTAATTCAACGGCTATCTTATTCACCATTTTGACCGCCTTCATCTTTGTAATGTCATTGCCCATAAACCTACATAAAAATAAATGTTGTTGTTCACGGATAAATGATGTTAGGGGGGCCTACTCCTTCCATGTCACTGCCTGATCAAGGTAATTCATAAATCTCTCTTAATAACCTTAGAAGTTTTCTTGTTTTCTGCAGATACGTAAGGATTTCTGCCTCTCGACAGAGCGACCATTAGGCGTAGATCCAACCGTGCGAAGAACATGGTGTGCACAGATGAATACCATCCAGTTTATACGTCTATCCAGACTCTAATAGTGATCGAGAAGGCCATTTTCAAAGGGAACTGCAAGAGTTTGAACTAATAAGGTAAGTTTACTGGGATGGTACGAATTCTTGGATCAATACAGTCTCTTCTTTCGCTCTGCCAGTACCAATAATGATCCACACTATATACTTCGTCAGTTCCCAGATGCGTAACCTGAGGTCATTACAGAATCTCGGTATATCCCGCTTACGCATCTGTGACAGGCACACGTACTTTCAGCTCTGGCCCTTTCACAGAATCATTGATCGTTGTTTAAATTTTGCTGTAAACTCGCATAAACCTCATTGTGTAGGTCATCTTCCGAGCTTAAAACATTGCAGAAACGACTTTCAGAATTTATTAAACCTTTGCATCCTCTGTCCTTCGGCCCTCCCAAATGTCGAGGAGCCATTGAACAAACAGTCATGATTCCTGGTCGACGTAGAGCTGGATTCTCACATTATTTTGAAGTGCAACCTTTCTACGCGTATTCCAGTGGCCAAGCCTTGAGACACGCCATGACTCACTCGATAACCGGAAGCGTCTGTCGGAAGTCGCCTGCTAGCAAGAAAAGCACTTCATCCCTCTACATTTGGTTACCACGGATGTCTTAGAAGCTACGATCGAGTGCCTAGATGGCATGCTTGTGTCATATCGAACATTTGTCCAATACGATCAATTATCACTGCCGCAACAGTGTGACGCAACCATTGCTCTTGCTCATATTGCTAGTTGGCTTTTCCTCACTTGAAAAGTTGACCGGAAACTAGAACACCGAGTGGACAGTTCTTCCTCCGCTGAGGAAAATTGCGGCTATTCCAGAAGACGCAACAGCTAGCACGACACTCCTGTCTTTGTGCAACTACGCCATAAACAATTCCACAGGCATGTCATACCAGTAGCCCCAGCTGTGTCCAAGAAATGAGGACCCCTTCTCCGATCTCCAGGTGGCACCAAACTTCGTTAGAATGTGCCTTTGCTCTGGTGGTGCTGGAGCACAGGTGGGCCAGTTGAATCTCCAAGGCTGCGGTGACGTAACGGTGCTCCCAGAGAAAATCAGCGGACAACTCTCCCGCTCATCCTGGAGCGGGTATGGTCGAAATAAGACTTTACTTTTTCTATCACTGAGAAAACCTTATCCGCAGTAAATTTCTGCACTTCCTTGAAACATTTGTCATTGCTGGTCTGTGCTGTCCCTTGGTTGTCTTCAGATAATGCGGTTTTTACATTTGTTCCAAAGCACCATGAGAGTCGAGAGTTCGGCGGTGTTCAACAGGATAGTGGAGAGCTCTCTCAGCATGGCGATGTTAGGCGCAATACGGCGTCCCCCATAATAGCGTGTCAGGGGCCTTCCTCTTCCAAAAGTTGCATCACTGCTTCCAGTGGCTTTTTCTTGTCCTTCGACTGTTTTGAGGGACTGGAAAGTAATAGGGCCCGGGACACGGGTCAGTAGCAGCAGTAGAGAACAACAGTCAAAGTGTGTTCAAGTGCGGTATAAATTCTGCCTAGGCCATCTGTCGCCTTCGCCGGGTGTGTCCTGTACATGACATTTCTATTCTTTCCTTGAGGATTGCAATATTTTAGCACTTTCGCAAAGAAAAAGTCTGGACAAAGTAGTCCGTCTGGCACAGACGGATTAATGCGGCGAGGGTGGTAGTGGGCCATGTCGCTAGTCGATTGTGCATGTTAGCCTCCATGAAGTACATGCGTTTACCGTTGGCAGGGTACACAGTTAGATGTGTCACTGTCGGGGGCCTCGATGTACAGCTGGACTCCCATATGATTTTGAAATGTTTTCTTTCTACGCTTGTTCACAGTGGCTAACCCAGTATCAGCCTTGCCGCTTCATTGTTGTCAACATATCGATATGCCCTAAGCATCTGCACTTCGTCCCTTGTGTCAATATTAGCATAGCTCCGCTGTTACACAATAAATATCGCCTGTTAACTGCCTTTGTTTATTTACTTGGAAATGTATTTAATTGGCTGAACGGAGTTATAAAACTCGGCATGAATGTGGGCATTAACGGAACCACACAGCTGTCGTTGACTGCGATGCCATGTGCAGAACATCTCACTTTTATTGTCACAGTACTTTCCCTACCCTCAGGCTCTCTGTGTCTGTACAGCGGATATACATTCTCGTTCATTTTAAGTCTCTTTTAACAATGCTTGAGGATATTTTTTGGCATTTCCCTTGGTATATGCACAAAGGTATAGAGTCAGCTTGTGACTTTAACTAACAGTTATTCTGCTCAGATGTAGCTCTCTAAAGAGCATCCCCAACTAGCAACCCAGTTGCGAATTTACCTGAATTTGCTCAAACCTTGGGTAATTAGGTTATGCAGAGCTATGTATAGGGTAGAGTCGCGCACGTCTGCTTTCATACCCAGCAATATCTCACTGCAGATAATAACCTGTAGCGCTGATGCTGCAGGCAGTATTGGCTAGAATTGCGAATTAATAAATGCACAGATACGTAAAAAGTAAATAAATTAATAATTTAACAAAACCGGTTGGATTCTAGTGTCTGTAACTGATACAGATGGCACAGAATTACGGTGAATGATGCATATTGAAGAAAGTGCATCTTAAGTAAACAGAAAGTGGTCCTCTGTTAGCCACTTAACATACAAACAGAAAATAACCTTATCAAATTCAGTAAAGATGCATTGAGAGCGTTACAGGAATGGTAGCAGAAATCCCAAGTTAAAACAGTCATCCAAGACTAGCGAAAACTAAGTCCATATAGTAACCACAATGCGTGAAATATTCACCAGCTCAACAAAGTCAGAATCCAAAATGATGGTTTACTAATTAACACATTTGAGATAACAAGTAGGAACTCGTACACTGTCTGTAGTCAATTACAGTATCGCAGCGACCGTTCACCACCCGGAATCTAACTCCTACACGGTAAATACCACACGATACGAGAGGAAGAGTGCCTTCTTCTATAACTCGACTTAAAGTGTCAGAATCGCTTCCTTCAGGGCACCACTCGAAGAAAACTCTCTCTCCATCTGACTCCAGTGATGTTTCGACACCGCCTGCTGCTCCACAGGCTAAAGGCCAAGAAATGTGTTAAAACAATATTTAAATAAGAAATGTTCAATCATTTGGTCACAGCAAACCGCCGACAGAACTAAAAACAGTGAGTTATACGTATATAAATAAGCCAGTATTGTTGCACAAGTATGATAGCTTTAAATGACAACGGATTGCTTTAAATATTGCTTAAACAATTACTAACATCTGCTTTACAGAACCGCCTTTAGTTCTCATTTCACTGGTGGTTTCTGCTAAGACATGCAACTGAGCACTTTTCCTTTACCATGTTTCTTAACTTCACTTGTAATCAGCATTTAAATAAGGTGGTAACAAAATTGCAATCAATAAATTACGTAATTACAAAAATATGACCAAGATACGAGTTAGTCAAGCTGCATTCTTTAGATATGTTACTGTGGAGGATACAACGTTCCGACAAAGATCTGTATGATGAAAAGATATAAAAAACGTAATAAAGAAATAAGTTATGTACAGATAAGTTGCTTTCATGAATAACACCTATAGGGAAGTGATGACATCTGAAATATAGTTTGTTTAAATTGCATGATGGTTCGAAAATTGTTAAATACGAGGTTTCCTGCAAAATTGCTTAGCCACTCCAAAATATTATGTTATTTTAAAGATGGTGGACAAATAGTTGTGTCAGTGAATGCGCTTCATCCTCCGGAGACCGCAGATGTATTCAGATTTGCTTTATTATGAACTGTGATTTACTGTGGAATTTCAAAGAACCCATCTTTCAAATTGTCTCCAAGTCTGCCATTGCTGGTGTATTAGGTATCCTCCTAAGCAAGCGACTACTGTTCCGTTCTCCTTTTCTGGGATATTACTCACCTATGACCACACTCCTTATTTTCATATGTGGCTGGCCCATACCAGTCAATTGCCGTGGTTTAGGCTGTAGTTAACATACCATATCCATGTCTGCCTACGTTTGGCTTGGGCAGCTCTGTTGAATCACCTGAGCCGTTTGTTTCACATGCAATTTCTGTTTTAAACACAGCAGCAAGTGCACGTGTGGCAAGTTGCCTTATTGCCAGCCAGTGGAATACGTGGAGCCCTGCACTTCACCAAAAATGGGTCCTTTCATGAAGAGGGCCACCAGCGTCTGCACTTTAACCTTAAAAAGTCACTTACAATATCATTGTGTTCTGTCGGTTTTGACAGTCCATCAGTTCTTCTCTGATCTCTCTCCTGGCTGAGTTGCACGTGTAGATGATGAATCAGTTCGGCTGACCATAGGTCATACAGAGGAGAACGCGTATTAGTAGAGGTGCCTCAGACTGCTAGTGAGCGACAATTGGATGATGAACATCTCACCTATGTTGTTCAGATTCACATTGTCATCATTCACAATGACATATTGCATGCAACGAGCTTTGGCCTGCCACTGAGTACCTTAGACATCCGTCGTTCCTTCTTCACGTACACGTAAACTAAAAATTGAGACAGAAGTATCCTATACTGCAGCAGCATGTTGAAATTGTGTTTGCTGACCACCAGGTGAAATTCATATAAATCTATTCATGTCACATTCTGTTGGGATCCGGTCGCTCAGTCACTGTGTTCATTTGAGGGATACTGAAATAATATCCTTCTTCCCCTTTCTAAAATATAAAAGGATGCTGTGAAGCATCGTATTAGCGGTGTGTGTTTACAATCCTTTTCCCACGACCACAGCTGCGACCTCCATCTCAATCGATATGTTATGGCAGCATGTGCGTTGCCCACTCTTCACGTGATCTGAGCGGATCACCATCTTGCAGTTTCCATCAACCTTGTTCGCAAGAGCTGTTTTAAACGTATGCACTGGCACACTGTGATTGTGCAGATCTTTTTGTATTTTTCAGTATGGTTTCCGGCTTTACCCCATCAAAAATTTCACATCATCGACCTCCACTTGCAGAAATGTTGCTCGAACATTGGACGGAGTTAATAAAAGAGACGCTATTTATGATGCATTTGCCTCTGCACCGTAAAGATCTCTGTAGGTCAAGGTACGGTGAGATTTCTATCTGGCACATAGTAAGTCATCTGACAACAGGAATTATATATCTTTATACTGTTTAGGAATAGCTGTGACTGATCACTGTCACCAGAAAAAAATTGCTTTGGTGGATTGACCTGCTTTTGTTACATAGGAATGGAGTCCTGCCCACGAAGGTACACATTATCTCCATTTTCTCCTTCCATTTTAGTACCCCAAAAGATCTGCATGCCTTGTTACTATGGTTAATTTTGGTGACCTGTCGTTTGTCCTTTCTAAATTTAGATCATAATCAAAACCATATTTTTAAAATATCCAGCTAATAATGGCAAGTATTTGACAACGTTCAGCTTGTCATTGAACAACAGCGAGTTGACTCATATATACCTCTTTGATTGTGATTCTGCAGTTTCTCCCGGCGTCTTTGTTGGTCGAACAGTCCACGGGTATACTGCCGGTTCATAGTGTCCAACGGGCACAATATTTCGACGATCAGACATGTCGCCATCGTCAGGTGCGCTGACGAAGTGAGCTCCTGAGGGCGGGCGGCCGATTTAAGTCCCCTCCCTCCGTGGTACGCTCTCTTCGCCGTCAGCGCCCGAACGTCGGCGATCGCGAAGACGTGGGCGTCGGAATCTGTCGTAGCCTCGATGTGCTTGGTACGTCCGTCCTGGTCGCCAGTTCGTTCTTCTTCCTGAGAGTCTTCTTAATGACATTCAATGATGGGTCCCAAGCCGCAATCTCGGTTGATAAGATCTTCCCTGGTGCGAATTTCGATAGCCTCCCTTATAACGCTTTCCCTCTATTTAGAGGTCTGAGCCAGGATCTTGGTACGCTCATAATCCATCTCTTGTTTCTGGGACAAACATTTCTGTGCTACCGCCGACTTATTTGGATATTTCAGTCGAGTGTGCCTTTGATGTTCTCGGCAACGATCTTCGATAGTGCGTACTGTTTGTCCGATATTAGTCTTCCCACACTCACAGGGAATTTAGTATAAGCCGGCGTTCCTCAACCGCGGTAATCTTTCACCCTTCCCAGTAAGGCTCGTGTTTTATTGGGCGGGCAGAAGGCGATTTTAACTCGGTGTTTCTTTAATATACGGTCAATATTCCCCGACAGTGCGCCCTTGTACGGAATAATGGCAGCGGCTACCTCTTCTTCCATGACTTCATCTGTCTCCACAGGTTTTTCTGTGGTGGTGGGACGGAGAGCGCGCCTAATTATCACAATCCCATGACGCCTAATTATCACAATCCCACGACTGTACACCTCATAATTCCGGAGTTACGTTGGGTGATGTGGAAATGAAACTGCAGAGCGAAATTACCTAGACATAGAGGTGAAATATTTGTAAAAATACAAGTTAACTATGTTAAATAAGTGTGAAATGAATGAGGCAGATGTGTATCGAATGTGGGCAAAATCAAGAGTAGAGGCGCCACCTAAGCCCCTGGGAAGATTTAAACAAATTTAGTACACATATTAAATACAGTCTTGGAAGAAATACTGTAGGGGTGATTGTGATAATGTGGAGAGAGAAAGCATGACAAGAAGATGGACAGACAGGGAAAGAAAAGAAGGAGATAGTCACGTGTAGAGGAGGAAGAGAAAAACAGGGATGAGTGAGGGGTAAGTGGATAGAGAGAGGGGACAGAAGGAGATGGAGAGAAAAAGGAGGAAGAAATAAGCAGAAAGATGGTAGAGAAGAAGGATATGAAGAAATGGGAAGAGGAGGAGATGGGAGGGAAATGAGAGAGAGGAGGAGTCAGACACAGAAACGAAAGTAAACAATAAGGGAAGAAAGGGAGAAAGAGGTGGACTGAGAGTGGGGGAGGAGGAGATGGAGTAATAGAAAACTGGAGCAAACACGTACCCAGGCAATGCTAGGTACACAGCTGGAGGTTAAATACGCATGGGAACCAGATATACGTCGTAATCTTCCCCTACCACTGGCTTTGTTCATCTCCTCCTCCTTCCCCCTTATCATCACCCAACATATCCTCTCCCCCCCCCCCCCCTCTCTGTGCCCATCTATCCGCCCTTCGCCATCTCTCTTCACCTCGTCTGTCACTCTTTGACCATTTCCTCCCCCCCCCCCCCCCCAATCTCACCATTTCCTCTTCATCCGTCCCTCTAACCCTGGGTCTTGTTTATTGTCATTGAAAATGATAGGCATATGGTCTTTGAAAGAGACCTCTACAGGTGCTGGATCTTGACCGTAGTAGCCTCAGTGATAAAATTTTGCGCAGGTTTAATCTGCGCACGGGTAGGATTACCAGGTTCTAGACGATTCAGATCCTACAGTAGTATTCCAATCATAAATCGACAATCCACAAAAATATACGGAGCTTTTCTGATTTTTGTTAAAGCCGACTTCGAATAAGGGAACAAAACAGCACATTTTTGTATGCAGTTTTTATTTAAAATTATTTATATGGAGAAAGAATATTATGTTGAAGAAACCATTTGTCTGCCTTGCAATCGTACTTAGAACCGACTACGAGAAAGGAAAGGAAACGGTGCATTATACAGCACAAAAATGCGTTTGTTTCCTTCAATCGTTTTGAACAGGAAACCTGTTGTTTAAAAATCGTATTGCCTACGTCCGTCTGAAAATTTATTAGAGTAGCAGATAAAAATCTGAATAAAATCAGTCAAGAACTTTTGTATATTTTTGGAAACAACTTTCTCCATAACGCAAACTGTATAAAATTTTTGGTAACAGCAGTACACAACGTCTTGCCTTTCTATAGTTGTTAAAGTGACCCTAGATGCTCAATACGATTGTAAAAAAAATAGAATTTGATATAAAACATTCAGCCGTTATATGTACTACAGAAGGCTTGTTACGTTTCTGTTTTTCAATGATTCATACGATTAGAATTCAATAAAAAGACGTCACATGAGATAATAAAGTCAACTTAATAAGCAAATAAATGTTTTACACAAATGTGACTTGGTGACATTAAAGTGTTTTGCTGTTGACGTTATCATTACGTTAATAATGAGTTACTACGTGGAGACCCTCGAACATGTCACTGTGAAAATTTTCATACATAATACTAAAACTGATGTTTGGCAGACTACTAAATACTGCACAACATCAACACCACTGGAAAGATTCTCAGCTTCAATAGCATTTGCTGAACTACGGAGTAAAGAAATGGAAGTAGTAGCATTAACTTCGCTATTTCTCTTCTACACAGGAGTACCAGAGATTGAGCACAAGATATATTGGGCAAGGATAAGTCAGCAAATTTGTCTTAAGTAACGTAGCAAGAAAGTGAAAGTCTAATTTAGAGCGCTAACTCTTTTGCAATACGTGTCGTATCTCCTAGCCACTGTGCCATTGAACTTAGCAGTTCAGTGTTACACGATATAGAAGCTGATAAATACATTTAGGTTATGGAACTACTCGCTCGCGAATGCCATTTATCAGATACCGCGTAAACTCTGGGCATTTACCCAAAATAAACTGGCGCTCCAGACCCGTCGCTTGCACCTGTTCGCCGTTGTCTCTGTCAGGTCAGAGCAGCGTTATTTCGCAGCGGCACACAACGCAGGCTCTACGCGTCCCCTCCTCTCTCATCGTCCGCTCCGCGCCCATACCGCCTAAGACTTTACAGAGGTTGTTTACCAGGCGCTGTAGCAGAACAACCCTAGTATCAAACGCTCGGGCGAGGAAAGAGGAAGAAAATGTTCACCTAGGACATGGGATGTATAAAAGGGTAATATTTTTAAACGTCCACAACACTGAACATAAGACTGTTTACAAGAACAATAGAAGTGAAAGGTCAGTGGAAGTGAACTACTTTCAAGAAATGTGCGTTAAGGGGGAATGGGGAATAAGATAACTAGCCTACAACATTTTGCGACTTTCTTTTTCAGAGTGCTATGGAGGTATTTTAAGCATGATTAAACCACGGTTCTGCATAACATTAAAACGCGATGGCCCTTTGCAGGCTATAACCAAGGTGTTTAAGAGACAAGTAGCTATTGGGTGCCAGCAGAAGCGCTATACTGAGCCTTATCACACTAAGTGGAGAACACCGCAACTGGACGCGATTAAACCATTCATTACAGAAAACTAACCGATATCATGCATCTTATCTACTAGACTATAGTGGCTACGGAGACTGGTCCCTGCAGCATATATCTAACAACCAAATGACCAAAAACAAATTAAACGAAACGTATAAGCCTAAAAGTATATTTCCGGAAAACGTAATTGTAAATAAAGTGAATATTATTGCATACTGCCAACGTTAATATACGAAATTTTTTCAACAATCTTGAAGATGTGCTTAGAAAACTCCGGTAAAAGTCAGATTGCTCGGAGATAAATATTGGATTCTGGCTGAAACCCCATCGTGTCGCAGATGTGTGGAGAAGGGGAAACGTCAGCTAAACAAATGTGTTCATGATGCATAGCAGATATAAGTAACTAACAGCATAATTGGTTCTGTCCCTGAGTGCTGTGTAACCTTGTGAAGATGGTGCACATGGCAACATCGGCACAGCCTGCAATTTTCTGACTAACTGCTCCTATAACATGACAACTATCTGCAGTTTGGGCTATGGTGTCAAGACGTTCGCTACATATGCATTTATATTCTAGTTACGTTAGGAATAAACTGGCCGTTATGTTGCAAGTCAGAAGATTGTTTGAGATTTCAGAAGAAGCAGAAAATGAGACTCGTTTAATTGTCAGGTGTTACATAAACAACGGTAGAACTGATGCTCTTAATAACCTACGTGACAATTTACAGCAAATTAAATTCGTGACACGACTCACAGTCAGAGCATATATAATACAACTAGTCACGTGACGAAAGCACAAAAGAACAATGGTAAACGAAATTTACGATATTGTACCATCTTCCATTGCAACGTTGGAATTAACTGATGTTAAAGGTTTATTGCTAAATGAAAATGGGTAAGTTCTAGTCTTTAATGGGGTTCTCAACCAGAGACAAATGTTACACAGTATGTAACTATTGTGATACAAGGACTAGCCTTGTACGATGGAATCGACGCCATGCTATAGCAACATTCATTATGCTACATGGAGGAATGTTGTTTGTCTTAAGACCTATGAGTAATGCATTCAGTTAAAGGACGGTGTGAAATTGCCAATTCACTTGAGAATATCTGATGCGCGAACAACTGAAACTTCCCAAGAACGCCTGATACACTGTATTGTACAAAGTTTGCGGTGTTGCGTCCCTATGAGATTACGTAAAATACATTAAGACGTTTAACCAACGCCAAACATAATTTCATACAAGCTGCAACGAATAGACTGCATGAGAAATCACCTGGGTGAGGAATGCCTCATTAAGAAATTGTTCACTTGTGTGCCTGAAACGGAAATAAATTTAAGGAAAAGAAGTCTGTTTTCGAAGATGGGTGTCTGGTGTGGATGCCACGAGGACGATAAAAATTTCAGACAAAAGAAGGAACGTAGCGCTGAAGAAGAATGCTGCAGATTAGATGGGTAGATCTAGTAAGTAATGAGAGGATACTGAATTGTGGCTTAAGAAGGAAATGAAATAACTTTGCTTAAACAAGGCGTCGCTTAGTAGGAGATAGCCTGAGTCATTAAGGAACTGTCACTTTAGTAAAGGAGTGAACTTCGGCTGGTAAAACAGTAGAGAAAGGCGGTTTTAATACAGTAAATAACTTCAATGGATGTATGTTTCAGTAGAGACATAGAGAAGAAGAAGAATCTTGTATGTGATAGACAAGCGAAGAGAGCTGCGTTAAATCAGTCTTCAGACTGAAGATTGCAACACCAGCAACAACAACAACATCGGAAGTATCTCTCTGTACACAATATACTGGGGCCTAAATTTATCAGCGAGCGAGGTGGCGCAGTGGGTAGACATTGGACTCGCATTCGGGGGGACGTTGGTTCAATCTCGCGTCTGGCCATCCTGATTTAGGTTTTCCGTGATTTTCCTATATCGCTCCAGGCAAATGCTATAATGTTTCCTTTGAAAGGGCACGGCCGACGTCCTTCCCCATCCTTCCCTAATCCGATGAGACCGATGACCTCGCTGTCTGGTCTCCTTCCCCAAACAACGCAACCCCAACCCAACCCCCAACTGGCGGCTAATTTTCTGTACTTTAAACATTTTTTTTTCCATTTCACTATTCTGAAGAATGTACCGGTAAATGGGTGACAGTAGGGATTACAGCCACGTTCAAGAAAGGATGTAAATGTGTTCTGCAGAACTGGAGTACTATGGTGAATTTTATATGCTACTGCCTAAAAACAAAATAATATCCCTTACACCCCTTACACTTTCATATCTTCATCCAAACATTCTTAACGTGTACGCTAGTTTGTAGGGGCTAAGGGAAGCAATGCAGAAAGACTATAATTACAGTCCTGTCGTCCTTATGTACGTTACGTATCAATATTATTTCTGTAACAATACCTTAAAGAGCCTTCTTCTCAAAATCTGTCTCACATCAGATTTAACAAACTTTCTCTCCGTGGAGCAGACGTCTGCACATATTACGGTTTTACGTGATAAGTGTCCATTCTGTTCGATCTAGGTTGTAACTGCGGTCTTTTCTCAATCTGTAAGAAGCTAGAAACGAAGTTCCTTTATCCATCTAGAAAGCTTTCTCCAGGTTCCATATATCGTGAACGCATCGGACTACCTAACGCCGTCTCACAATACCAGCTCACACAGTTATGAAATCTTACTTTTGCATATTTTCAGAATTAAAGGGGAGAGAAGTGTATTCTTGTTGATATGATAAAAGCAACGATAGTTAAAGTAATACTCAAACACATTTCCCAATTACTAAAGTCAAGCTGCCACGGCCTGGTAACAAACAGCAGCAACAAAGAAGTACCCGATTTTGTAACATTTTACAAGTTCTTGACCAGGAGCGAATTACATAGGTTGATCTGTGTGCTTTGGAAGGTTAGTTTGTGTATTTCAACGTCTTAGTTTAATGTTTTATAGACACATATCTTGTGTTTTCGTTGGTGTCGAAAAGTAAACCGATTTTGTGATACAAGTTCCTAATCAGGAGCAGATTATTTTCTCTCACCTGTGTGCTTTGGTTGTTTAGTTTTAGAATCTCCGTGTTCCTCTAATTTATTACAAACACTATTTACGTTTTCGTCGTTGTCTACAGTGGAATTCTGGAGCACATGTCAGTAGTCCTTTGTTTATGTCCAGTGTGTAATAGGGATAAGAAATGTGATTGCTTTTGAGTTGAGTAGGTGACACTTCGCTCTCAGCTCCAGGCTTTGTTGGCTTAGGTTACACGGCTTCAGGCTACAACCAGCCACTGGGATCCAACGAACGTCAGCACGACCCACTGTATGCCGACTGGTCCACACCAGTGGCCAATCCTGTTATTGCTCTCACTGAGGTTGACACCACACACACGGTAAAGTGGGATGTCTCTTCGGTTCGTGGCACGCGGTGACAAATTATCTGGGGCCCGAACAGAAAGCCTCCCCAGTTAGTCTCACAAAACTTTTATAGATGTTGTCTGTGGATGATATGGCCCATTATCAAGATATAACCGCATGTTCTGTTTCAAAGGGAACCTCTCAGTCTGCAAGATTCGGGCAGTCACACCAGTATGGGATTATTGGTAGACAGGGCCTCTAATGTTAGGCGCGTTATGGGCCTCTTAGGAATATGGCTGCCCATGAGGGGTAGGAAGCCAGTGAGCACTCCATCCCGGTACTAGGTTGTATTATTCCGGAAGTGTAACAGGTCCTTCCAGTTGCCATGAAAAGAACAGAGTCAGCCAACTGCAGGTGGTGGCTCATGGTGGTACAAATGATGTGTGGCACTTTGGAACAGCAGAGGTTCTCTATGCTTTCGAGCAGCTGTCAGAAGTGGTAAAGGATAAAAGCTTTGCTTGTGAGGTGGAACCAGAGCTCAAAAGCTCACCGTTGGCAGCAAAGTCACCAGGACCAACAGCGAACGCCTGGTACAGAGCCGACTGCAGGGTCTGAATCAGAGGTCTAGATGGTTCTGCGATCTTGTAGGCTGCAGATTCTTGTACTTACGCCATAGGGTGGTGGCGTATGGGGTACTACTTAGTATGTCAAAAAAAATGGCTGCCAGCACTATGGGACTCAACTGCTGAGGTCATAAGTCCCCTAGAACTTAGAACTACTTAAACCTAACCAACCTAAGGACAACACACACATCCATGCTCGAGGCAGGATTCGAACCTGCGACCGTAGCGGTCGCGCGGTTCCAGACTGTAGCGCCAGAACCGCTCGGCCACCAGTGGCCTATTGGTCATAAGCCCATTACACGCAGTAGGTGGTTCTTCCGGTAGTGGGGGCTATCTCGCGTTGACTGGGCTGGTTTTTAGGTTTGAGGGTTTCGGGAAAACAAAAAACGGGCTTCCGTGTCAAAGGGTGCAGGCCGAACACAGGATGAACGTAGATCTAGAAACCATCGGTATGACAATTGTAAATCGTCGTAGCTGTGTTGGGAAAGTACCAGAGTTCCATGTGCTAACAGAGAGCACATATACTCAATTCGTTATAAGCATTGAACGCTGGCTAAGTCTGGCTAAAGCCTGAGATAAGTTCAGCTTAAATTTTTGCGAAAGACTTAACGTTGCTCAGAAGTTGGTATGTTTGTGGCTGTCAGGAGTAGTTTATCTTGTTTCGACATTGAAGCTGATATTTCCTACGATGTAGCATTCGTAGTGGCCATTCTTTGCACTGGAATGAAAGAGTACCTTGATCGTTTTGCGTACATCCCAAGCCATATGAAACAATTGCGAAAACGTTCCAAGAAATCACGTGACTAATTTCAAATATTTACCCAACTCATGCAGTTATTGTTGGTGGTGACTGCAATATAACCTCGATATATTGGTGAAAATAGAAGTTTAAATCTGGGTACGCATGAAACATCTTCCGAAATTGTGATGAACTTGAAAATTATTTCGAACGATTAGTTCATAAGACCACTCGAATAGCAAACGGTTGTGGCGTCATATTTGAGCTCTTTGATTCAAATAACGCTGAGTTGATAACAACCTCAAAACTGATACAGGAATTAGTGAGCACAGGGTTGTGATAGAAATTCTGAATACCTAAGTACCAAATTATCCAAAAATAAATGAAAATATATCTACAAATGATAATGCGCAGCCATAAGTCGCCCTTTTTTGCAGGTTTTATTGGCAAATATAGGTTTCGGCAAGTGCTTAGCCATTATAAATACACTACTTCATTGTATTAATGCATGTCAGTTCCCTGTTGTCTAGGCGTCTGTCACAGTTCTTTCCAATCATCATGAGTTTATCGTCTAGTAAAGTCATCAGAGGATAAATACAAATTGCAAAATGTCTTAGATAAGGTATCTACACTCCTGGAAATAGAAATAAGAACACCGTGAATTCATTGTCCCAGGAAGGGGAAACTATTGACACATTCCTGGGGTCAGATACATCACATGATCACACTGACAGAACCACAGGCACATAGACACAGGCAACAGAGCATGCACAATGTCGGCACTAGTACAGTGTATATCCACTTTTCGCAGCAATGCAGGCTGCTATTCTCCCATGGAGACGATCGTAGAGATGCTGGATGTAGTCCTGTGGAACGGCTTGCCATGCCATTTCCACCTGGCGCCTCAGTTGGACCAGCGTTCGTGCTGGACGTGCAGACCGCGTGAGACGACGCTTCATCCAGTCCCAAACATGCTCAATGGGGGACAGATCCGGAGATCTTGCTAGCCAGGGTAGTTGACTTACACCTTCTAGAGCACATTGGGTGGCACGGGATACATGCGGACGTGCATTGTCCTGTTGGAACAGCAAGTTCCCTTGCCGGTCTAGGGATGGTAGAACGATGGGTTCGATGACGGTCTGGATGTACCGTGCACTATTCAGTGTCCCCTCGACGATCACCAGAGGTGTACGGCCAGTGTAGGAGATCGCTCCCCACACCATGATGCCGGGTGTTGGCCCTGTGTGCCTCGGTCGTATGCAGTCCTGACTGTGGCGCTCACCTGCACGGCGCCAAACACGCATACGACCATCATTGGCACCGAGGCAAAAGCGACTCTCATCGCTGAAGACGACACGTCTCCATTCGTCCCTCCATTCACGCCTGTCGCGACACCACTGGAGGCGGGCTGCACGATGTTGGGGCGTGAGCGGAAGACGGCCTAACGGTGTGCGGGACCGTAGCCCAGCTTCATGGAGACGGTTGCGAATGGTCCTCGCCGATACCCCAGGAGCAACAGTGTCCCTAATTTGCTGGGAAGTGGAGGTGCGGTCCCCTACGGCACTGTGTAGGATCCTACGGTCTTGGCGTGCATCCGTGCGTCGCTGTGGTCCGGACACAGGTCGACGGGCACGTGCACCTTCCGCCGACCACTGGCGACAACATCGATGTACTGTGGAGACCTCACGCCCCACGTGTTGAGCAATTCGGCGGTACGTCCACCCGGCCTCCCGCATGCGCACTATACGCCCTCGCTCAAAGTCCGTCAACTGCACATACGGTTCACGTCCACGCTGTCGCGGCATGCTACCAGTGTTAAAGACTGCGATGGAGCTCCGTATGCCACGGCAAACTGGCTGACACTGACGGCGGCGGTGCACAAATGCTGCGCAGCTAGCGCCATTCGACGGCCAACACCGCGGTTCCTGGTGTGTCCGCTGTGCCGTGCGTGTGATCATTGCTTGTACAGCCCTCTCGCAGTGTCCGGAGAAAGTATGGTGGGTCTGACACACCGGTGTCAATGTGTTCTTTTTTCCATTTCCAGTAGTGTATATGGTGCGAGAATTGGCAAACAACCCTCAATAATGAAAAGTGTGAGGACATCCACAAGAGTGCTAAAAGGGGGCCGGCCGTTGCCACCGAGTAGATCTAGGCGCTTCAGTCTGAAAACAGCGGCTGCTACTGTCGTAGGTTCGAATCCTGCCTCGGGCATGAATGTGTATAATGTCCTTAGTTAGGTTTAAGTAGTTGTAAGTCAAGGGGACTGATGACCACAGATGTGAAATCGCATAGTGCTTACAGCCATTTGAACCATTTTTGCTAAAAGAGGTCCGTGAAACTTTGCTTTTACGATAAATCGATCGAATCTGAAGTCACAAATTCAACTCAATACCTAGGAACTGAAAATACAAACCACTTAAATTTGAAAGAACACGTAGAAAATATTAAGAGGGAAGCGAACAACAGACTGCTTTTTATTGGTAGAACACTTAGAAAATACAACATATCTCCTTAAGAGAGTGCCTATACTACCCTTGATCGTCCTCTTCTGGAGTAGTGCTGTGGGGGATCCGAGTTAAATAGGATGAGCGAGGTAAATCGAAAAAACTGGAAGAAGCGCAGCACTTTTTCATTAATCGAGAAATAGTGTTGAGAGTGTCTCAGACATGATACATTTGCAAAATTTGATCAAACGGTAAATAATAACACTAAAAACAATAATAAGACATTCATGCACTTTTGCATTGTGTCTCTATTACTAATCGCTCATCGGTAGCATCGTACTATACTAATAGATACTGTGCAGTTAATGAAATGTACAATAATACCGCAATGACTAAAATATTTTCGTGAAGCTGTTTTGTACGACTTCATACAATGACAAAGACTGGTTTATGATGATAGGTTGTAAAATTATTAATAGAATGCAAGTTAGATGAATGTGTCGTAATGAAATTATTTTGAAAGAAGTTAGAAAGTAATGATGTATAACTTACAAGAAAACGTCTAACCTAGCCAGATTGTGGCCGTGTACGTTGTGGCTTTAATGGCATATCTGTCGCATAGCGTCATACAGTGCTACACCTTTCTCATTGCCTCCTTAACATGGCACCACCGCAGTTATGACCCTCCATGCTTTCCCTCCAGATATCACTGCATTATAAACATACATAACCCCACATCGCCGACCAGGCACAGACTTTCACTCTATGCTTTAACAATAAATAAAGTCTTTAATTAACCTCCACAGTTCTGTTTCCAGACGAAATAAATATGTTAACATATTCTTGCTTTTGTCATTATACATTATGCTAAATATTTAACTTGTTTCACAAAAATGATAAAATTTGCAATTCTAACTTTACCCAGAAGGAAATGAAAACAGCTACGCTATCAGCTCCCTACGCCACTGACTGTTTGATCTACTTTCTAGGTTTGTAACAGGTAGGCAAACTGACTGAAATATTTCAGATAATTTATTTAAAGTTTGGTAGAGGAAAGGAAAAAAATTATGTCTTATGGAATGGAATGTGTGTGTATATCTATCTCGAAAGTCTGTTGTTTTCAATAACTACTGTGTCATTACACAATACAAGGCAGTTTTTTCGTTTGTTTTATTTCTGTCCACTCCGCGGCTGTCGTAAGCTGGTTTGAATCCAAAAACTTATCAAAATGGCAGTTTGTAAAATTCTCTTTCCTCTGTGATTATTTCGCGTTGCTTTACTCTCATTGTAAGTGATTTAGGCCCCGTTTCACATAGCTTCTCTTAAGTTCTAGCTATAATTTCTGCGCCTTACGTACAGTAGGAAGAAACATAAAATGCTGTCCAGAGAAGGAGATTTTCCTTACATGTTCAGTGAACAGGTATTCCATTTCTATTTTTCCACTTTAAGGGTCTACAAAAGTCCAATGTGGCCGCTGAAAACGGATTTGCGGACAAAAAATCTCCTGGACGTCACTTCTTTGACTTATGTTCTATTCTGACGACGTCTAGTGAAAGATGAAGCACTGGTGCTTACTTTCTTCATTGTAGTAACAAAGAATGGATGGATCTCTTATTAAGGAAGGGATGTTAGTGCAGATTATAGTAAAACCGAATAACACTCTTTTTTTTCTTTCAGTCTATGAAATCCAACCAAAGAGACAGAGAGTACATATTTCAGTCACAAGCTGCAAGGGCTAGGTGTGGCATATCACTTTCTAAGATCAGCATGTTCCTTTTCTGATTATATTTCAACAATTTCTATGCTGGCGGAGGTAGTTTTAGTGAATGTTCTGGTCAATTGACTGCTAGATCTACATCTTTTATGTCTTTTCAGGCTCATTTCTTGTGAAGAAAACGAATACAGAATTATTCCAATTTTTCCTTTGCTAATGTTACTCCACATACATTCTCTAAATAATTTTCCCGTTTTTTTCTTATAAAATTTCCTTCAGCTACCACTACAGAACGTATTCTATTTTGTTTTATAAGTTCCAAAATAGTTTACTTATATTAATTTGAGAGCTGAAGGTGAAAATCAGTATCAGCATTGTAGATTAGCTATGTTATTGGAACTTTTATACTATTCACGTATTATAATGGGCCATAGTCTAACAAGTGTAGCACAGCCCAACACACATTTACTCATCGAACTTCTGACAGTGTTTCTGGGATGAATTCGGTGCTCTGACCACAAATATAAAGTCTGATTTTCTAGAATGGCTCTAGAGCTTTGAATTTTATATTTCTATAGAAATACTAATAGATATATTTTTCATATTCTGCTCAGAATTCATAATAATGTCATGACCATGTAAACGGATTTATACAATGCTAGCGGACCCGACAGACGTTGTCCTGCATGACATTTCAAGTGATTAGGATATTTAACAAAGTATGAAATGATAGACAAATAACGTAATAATTTCATTATTCTTTATTTTGAAACAACATCAATTTTTCTAAAAACAATTCGTTAATGCGAGTTGATGAACAATATTTTTAGTCAATTCCTGGGGTGTATAAATGAATAAACTTGACGGATTTCCAACGCGAGAACACGCTGCATATTGCTGGCCATGTGAAAAGAGCGTATTTTCTAGATCCAAGCCACAAATGGATATTGTTTGGCCTTGTGACTTATTAATAGTCATGAAAATTGCCAAGGCAACTGGAAATTGCAGACGCCTGCATGCAATGGATGAGTCTGCAGGGATCATTAGGATTTGTGGCAGGAGAACAACTTCACTCTCAAATTTGCCGTTCAAAATTGAAGCTTTAAGAACATTGCCCATAATTTCTTTATGACTGATCTTGTACCGTTGCATAGCTTAGGTGCATTTAAATTCCAAACCAAAATGATAGGTGAGCCAATTTTTAATCGCAAGTTATGTGGTGACATTCCTGGTAAATCCAACGAATTCAAATATTCAACAGGATAGTTGACTGCTTCGTCAGGATCGGTAACAGTGTCGATCAATTTGAACAATATCTCATTGCTGGGCAATGACTGTTGTATTTTGAAGTTAATAGCGTCAACATCGATATGTCTTGCGGCTAAAATAGCTTATTCACGCATCCACGCACGATTAATGTAATTAGCTTGTAAAGCTTCTAAATATGGAAATATGCTTTCAATCAAAGCTTCTTTCGTATTTACAATGTTGCAGAAATTGTCTGTCTACATGCCATGGTACTTGTAAATTTGCAGAGTTGAGCAACTGCTCGGAGAATGATAGTGTCAATGGATCGTTTTGCAGTTGAACACGTATATTTGTGTTAAGACGTAATGTACTGACATTTCGCCATAGATAAGATAGTTTTATATATGCGTTAATTTCATCCGCCTATGTAGCACGCGGAATGACCGGACAGCAGCTGTAAGGCACCAACGAAAAGCCTGATGTTATTATTTAGAACTTTCATCATTCTACCGACAGCTTCAATTGAATGCTTGTGGGCCATAGTGCATTCATCCCAGATCATAATTTTGAATTTTTCCAAAACTTTAGGCATAACGGAATGCTTTTTTATGTTGCGCACTGCATCTGGATTTGTGTAAATGTTCAACGCCAACTTGAGTGCTGAAGGTGCAGTCCGTCCGCCATCAAGCAAAGTAGCTGCAATACCTGATGATGCAATTGCTAACGCAATATGATATTGCAATTGAATGCGCGCAATTATCGGTTAGATGATAAAACCTGGTGCGTCGAAAACAAAGGAATCCACCTTTTTCTGCTGCAATTGACAAATTAATCCGATCGTATACATTCTTTTGTTCATCAGTGAGTAGTTGCTCATTATTCTCAACGAAAGTAGTTAAAGAGACCGTACTGAACGGTTGTTCGCGCTGAATTTCGCTGCTAATGATGTCTGTTGCTGTTCGGTTATTTGAGGGCATACCAAAATGAATGAGTGGCATATTCGAAACCAATATGCAAGTATCTTCAATCTTTATTATCGCTACGTTATATATTTTGGCGCAAAACCGATATTGGGATCTTTGTAAGCGATCCGAATACGATGCAGAATGTCGTCGCTATTGGAATCCTTATATTTGTCCCAGAGGACGGAAGCTTGAGATGGAAAACTTAGCCGGCCGGAGTGGCCGTGCGGTTCTAGGAGCTACAGTCTGGGACCGAGTGACCACTATGGTCGCAGGTTCGAATCCTGCCTCGGGTATGGATGTGTCTGATGTCCTTAGGATAGTTAGGTATAATTAGTTCTAAGTTCTTGGCGATTTATGACCTCAGAAGTTAAGTTGCATATTGCTGAGAGCCATTTGAACCATTTTTTTGTGGAAAACATGTCGTTAATAATATGGTGAATAGTTGTCGAATTTGATGAGGAGAGAAAGTCAATGCTGCATCTGCAAGTGTAATATCCCAATGGTTGTTATCTTCGAGAAAACATAATTCGCGACAGCATCATGATATGTGTCGTACAAAATGTCATTGACTGTTCGCAAGTATAGGAAGGACGTCGGTCCAGGAATATTAACCAACAATAAATGCTAGAAGAAACATTACGTTGCTTTGGATTGACTGTGTATAATGGGCCTAATGTATTTCCCATAAATATGCCATTGTATCCTTCAACCGGAATACCTGGTTTTCGTGAATCCCCTTTTTTTTTACTATTTGTTCCATGTGAAATATCGTGGCACACCAGTATACATTAATGTCTTTGCGAATTGACCGGGAAAACCTGGTCGTTACATAGTTCGAATAGTTCAGTTAATGTTGTTTTTGGGGCAATTGAAACACGTTGTAGAGAAGTCTCTTCCGTGAAATGAATCCGCTGTCCATTTTCAAGGTGCACGGCCAAATGTATAACAGCAGGGTCTCTTTCGTGTGTCGGAAAACACAAAATACGTCAAACTGCTTCATTGCTGCTGATGTATTGGCCCATTTGATACCGTGTTATTTCATCGTTTTTGTTAACATTGTGAACAGCAAATACAGACATATCACTGCCCTTATGGACATATTTGCATATTTATTTTATGGACTTCACCGAACTGCTTAACTCAATGTTTATGTGAGCTTTGTAGATTTTACACAGCAATTGTGAATACGGAATCACCCAGTGACTGTCAATGTCAAGTGTTGTACCGTTTGACATGCGTAATTGATGTGATTGACTACTATGGTCAGTGGCTCTACAACGATACAATGGATAACCACGGATATTAGTGGTTGTATCATTTTTTTGGAAAACGTTTTGTACATTTTCCATTGCCCATGGATGGCGCCGTCATGTTTATAGGACCGCATGGACCATGGATCATGTTAGCGAGTGAATAAAGTACATTTCGAGTGACATGTTGCATATCATATTCTAATGGCCACATACATGGTCATTCACACGTTCAGTGCAATTTTCAGCCCCATTATTGCCCAAGAACAACGACAACACTCTCTGAAAGCATTGCCAGGTGTTTAGCTCGCCATGACTGAAGATACACTCGACCTGCTCATTTCCTATGACCAAACGCATTTTTGTAGCAATGAATTCTCTCTTCTTGATCTTCTCAGCACTCGGTGTAGGGAGTTTTCCACGAAAGTATTCAAAAGATAGTTTGTTGCTCATAATTACTGGTGTTGCAAATAACTTCATCAGTTGTCAGTTCAGCTGCATTCCTGATATAACAAGAAAATGAGATCTAAAATGCAGAAATTAGTACGTAACAAACCACAAATAGCACGAAAACGGGATGTGGGAGACATAAATTTTTATCGTTTTCGGTTTCAGCGTACCAAAATGTATAAAGATTGTATCTTTTTCCTTATGTAAATCATTTGTTGTGGTGCAGTGCTATAAATATTTCTGCTGAAACAGCATCATCTCCAAGTGCCGCTCATATTTGAAATTGGTTCATTGCTTCACTTGGAATTTAATTGTTTTTGTGGTCTTCAGTTCAGATACGCGTTTGATGCAGCTCTCCAAGCTATTCTATCCTGAGCAAGCCTATTCGTCTCCCAGTAACTACTGCAGCCTACATCCTTCTGACTCTGCTTAGTGTATTCATCTCTTTGTCTGCCTCTACGATTTTTCCCTCCACGCTGTTCTCCTGTACTAAATTGGTAATCCTTTGATGCCTCAGAACGTATCCTACTAACCCATTTCTTCTTCTAGTCAATTTCTGCGACAAATTTCTCTTCTCCCCAATTCTATTCTGTACGCCCTCATTAGTTACGTGATCTACCCATTTAATCTTCAGGAGTCTTCTATAGCACCAGATTTCGAAAGATTCTATTCTCTTATTATCTAAACTACTTATCGACAATATTTCACTCCCATACATGGCTACACTCCATACAACGTCTTTCAGAAAAGACTTCCTGGCACTTCAATCTATACTCGATGTTAAAAATTTCTTTTCTTCAGAAACGTTTTCTTTGCCATTGCCAGTCTACTTTTTATATCCTCTCTACATGGACCATCATCAGTTACTTTGCTTCCTAAATAGCAAAACCCATTTACTACTTTAAATGTCTCATTTCGTAATGTAATTCCCTCAGCGTCATCTGATTTCATTCGACAACATTCCATTATCATCGTTTTGCTTTGGTTGATGTTCATCTGATATCCTCCTTTGAAGACACTGTCCATTCCGTTCAGCTGCTCTTCTCCATGGATTTTAATTCCTACTCCACAGTTTTCCTTTTGTTTCCTTTACCGCTTGCTCAGTATACAGATTGAATAACATCGAAGATAAGGTACAACCCTGTCTCTCTTCCTTCCCAACCACTGTTTCCTTTCTTGTCCCTCGACTCTTACAACTGCCATCTGGTTTCTGTACAAATTGTAAATAGCGTTTCGCTCCCTGTATTTTAGCCCTACAACATTCATAATTTGAAAGAGAGTATTCCAGTCAACATTGTCAAAAGCTTTCTCTAAGTCGACAAATGCTAGAAACGGAGATTTGTCTGTCCTTAACCTTCTTCGAAGATAATTAGCACGGTCAGTATTGCCTCACGTGTTTTTTGTAAGGAATCCAAACTGATGTTATACGAGGTCTGCTTCCACCAGTTTTTCGATTCATAGATAAGGAATTCGTGTCAGTATTTTGCAGCCGTGACTCATTAAACTGACTGTTAGGTAATTTCACAGCGCTCAATACCTTCTTCCTCTGGTATTGGAATTATTACATTCTTCTTAAAGTTTGAGGGTATATCGCCTGTCTCATACATCTTGCTCACCAGATGGTAGAGTCTTATCAGGGCTGTCTCTGCCGAAGCTATCAGTAGTTCTAATGGAATGTTGTCTACTCCTGGGGCCTTTTTTGACTTAATTCTTTCAGTGCCCAGTCAAATTCTTCGCGCAGTATCATATCTCCCATATCATCTTCATCTACTTCCTCTTCCATTTCCATAACACTTCCTTCAAATACATCGCCATTGTATATGTATTTCTTCCAGCTTTCAGCATTCTATTCTTTGCTTAGAACTGGTTTTCCTTCTGAGCTCCTGATATTCGTGCAAGTGGTTCTCGTTTCTCTAAAGTTCTGTTTAATTTTCCTGTAGGCAATATCTATCTTATCCCTAGTAATATATGCCTCTACATCCTTTCATTTGTCCTCTAAACACCACTGCGTAGCCATTTTGCACTCCCTATCGATCTCATTTTTGAGACGTTTGTATTCTTTTTTGTCTGTTTCACTTACTGCATTTTTATATTCTCTCCTTTCTTCAATTAAATTCAATATCTCGTCTGTTATCCAAAAATTTCTGCTACCCTTTCGTCTTTTTACCTACTAATCCTCTACTGCCATCACTATTTCATCTCTCAAAGCAACCCACTCTTCTTTTACTGAATTTCAGCCCCCCGTTCTTGTCAATTTTTCCCTAATGCTCTTCCTGTAACTCTCTACAACCTCTGGTTCTTTCCGTTTATCCATGTACTATCTCCTAAAATTCCCAAATTAATTATGTAGCTTTTTCTGTTGCTAATAAATATGCTGTCGCGATCTGGAGAAACGTGATCTCCACGAAATGTAATGACTAAGTATGATAAATTTCTGTTTTGCTTTAGTCATTCTCCCGTTATTTCGATTTCCTTTCCTCGCACCAAATTTTCAACATATTGATTCACATTCACTGAAAGTTGTTTCTGAATAGCCTTGTTTTGCTTCGTTTGATATTTCCTTTTCTTTTGCTTTCTCCATGAGTGCCACATCTCTTGCTTACTTACTTCGTACCTGGTGAGTCTGCTTTCTTTCTGACTTTGTTACTGCTACATACGATAGGACCACTTCAAATTGTTAAGCTTCTTTGGACTGTCACATACTGTACCATTTCTTTGAATTTGAAATAGTTTTAATTTTCTCAGGTCGTTTGAGAGTCCACGTTCTATTTCGTTTCTTATTTTTACTTATAGGAATCCACACGTTAAATACATAATACTGCCTTTCGGAACTCAAGAGACGCTGAACCTCTGCTCGTGGCAATCGGGACCCGTAAATGGCATGCTATGGAATTACAGACACGTTGCATACATTCTTGGAGAATCTCAGTCTGTACAACTTGTATGAGAAACCTCCAAATGTCATCAGCGTCTGTTATTGGATCACGGCAAATAAGATACCAAGGAGCATGTTGTTTTTATGTCCCCAATGAAGTGTAGTACGTGTAATTACACAGGGTGTTTAGTTCGGATACTCTTCGGAGTACCAACAATGCTCTAAAGAAATCTAAATCATCGAACTTTGCATTTATGAACTAAATTGTCTCACAATAAAGGCTCCGAAATGTATGGAAATATGATCGTTGGGATATTATTTATATTTTGTGGATGATGATACATAAACTCTATAAACACAGAATTGTGAAGTAATTTATGAAGCAGTCTACGTTGCTTTATTTAGAAGCTGGACATTCATAATTCTGCTAAAGAGCACCAGCCTGTATAAACCCAGAGAAACCGCTAGAATCTGGGATTCTGTGCTATGAAAAACGTCAGCAACAGATCTGAACTCTGCCAAAGATAGACTTCGAAACAGTTTGTCCATATTTGATCAGAAATGCGATGATGTGATTCACACAATGTGTGTGAGGAAATGTTTTACTACTGATAACCAGGCAATAAACAAAGAGCCACGCCAGGGCCATGAACCAAGAGTCTCCGCCCGAATCATCGCCTCAGTGCAATTCACTTGGGCGCGTCATAATAATATACAGCTAAAACATTCTGCAAAAAACATCACACAGTCATTGGCGTAAATAACTGTATTTATCTACTGAATAACGAAATGATATGTCGTTCTGGTAATGTACCTAAGCGTACATGGCAATTTCGCTTAAATTTTCGTTACCCCTAACGCGTTCTCGCCGATCCCACACGAATGGAAATCCAGCAAATTTATGCAGAAACCTACTGACAACGGAAAATCCGACACAGTTTATAACGCAACAGATACAACTGACAAAGCCCCAGATAGGACGTTGCCGCCTGGGAGGAGGGGGCAAATACTTAGTTTCTCCAGCCTTCCCCATTTCCCTCCAAATTTGCTAGTGCCGCTTCTTTTAAGTTACCTGAAATTCGTAGTATTTTAGCAATAATAAAGCTAAAATAAATAACATGGTTTAATATAATAGTAGTAAGATTAATTTACTTACATTGGTGCTTAGTACTCGTACCTCGCTTTATCTATGAAGAAATTGCTGTTCAGAAAAATAAAGAAAAAACTCACATAGGAAAGTTTTAGAAGTACCTGTACCTTTTTCTATTTAAGAACAATAATAACAAGAAACTATCAAATTTTTACAGTGCTATAATTGATGGGATAAATTTGTAGAGTACAGTCATCTCCATCAGCATGTCTCTTAGCACCACGACTAGGGTCTGCAGACGGGCCACACGAACACATAAATCGGGGAGATATTTTTTCCCACCTTTTCTGCTTTGTTTGGCAAAGTCGTACTTCCGGTCCCCCCTCCCCCACCCTAGGGGAGACCGTCATCACCTTTCCGTGTTGCTTTAACTCAACTTCCTGAGGTTTTGTCGGTGCATTAAAAACTGTGGCCTACTTGTCGTTGGCAGCAGGTACAGCGCCTGCTCGACGCTGTTTGTCAGGTCCCTGGAGCATCCACCAGAGCCAACCCCCTGCCGTGCCACCGAAAGTATCCTGTGTTAGATGTAGCTTGTAATTTCCCTTAGTCCATCGCCGTATTTGTGGTGTCAGTTACTACACTACTCTCTTTTCAACAACATTCCTGAGAAGCTCATGTGCCTAAGAGTATAAATGCTTTTTGCCAAATTTTCTGAACATGGAGGAGGAAAGTGGGAGGTTGTCATGACTGCCAAGTCCACGCACTTGAATCTGCCACTGCTGTCATGGTGAGACCGTAACAAATAGAGAGGTACGGATTATGCAGTAAAATCTGAGGTGACAAGTCATGGTACAGCGACATGATCATATACGAATGGTGCTACTATCGCCTATAGGGTGTAATAGGGCAGTACTTTGATGGAGCTGTTATTTGCACTCAAGTGATTCATGTGAAAAGGTTTCCTACTTGACTATAGCTGCCCGACGAGAATCAACACATTTTTAATGCAGAGTAACAGTTGGAGCTATAAGCATGGGACATTCCATTTCTGAACTCCTTAGGAATTTCAGTACTCCGAGATCCCCGGTGTCGGGAGTGTACCGAGAATACCACGTTTCACACGTTAGCTCTCACTACGGACAATGGTGTGGCCGACGGCCTTTATTTAACGACCGAGAGCATCAGTATTTGCTTATCGTTTTCAGTGCTCACAGGCTAGCAACCCTGTGTGAAATAACCACAGAAATCAGTGTGGGACGTACGAAGAATGTCCGTTAAGACAGTGTGGAAATATTTGGCGTTAATGGGCTGTGGCAATAGATGAACGAAGCGAGTACTTTCATTAACAGCACACAGTTGCCTGCAGCCCCTCTCCTTGGTCCGTCACTCTATCGGTTGTACCCTAGACTATTGGAAAGCCTCTGACTAGTCAGATGAGTTTCGATTTCTGTTGGTAAGAGCTGATGGTAGGGTTCGAGTGTGACTCAAATCCCATGAAGCAATGGACCCAAGTTCTCAAGAAGACATTATGCAAGCTGGTGGTACGTCTGTAATGGTGTGAGCTGAGTTACGTGGAACGGACTCGTTCATCTGGTCCAAGTGAACCGACCATTGGTCGGAACTGCTTATTTTAGGGTAATTCGTGACCATTAGGAGCCATTCATGGACTTCATGTCGCCGAAAACCGACAGAGTTTTTATGGATGAGAGTTTGCCATCATATCGTCAGGCCACAATCTTCACGAACGTTCTAGGCAGATCGAGCGAATGATTTGTCCACCCAGATCTCCCGACATGAATCCCGTCAAACATTTATGGGACATAATCGTGAGGTAAGTTCATGCACAAAATTCTGCACCGATAACAAGTTCACAATTATGTTAGGTTGTAGAAACAGAATGGCCCAATATTCACAATTATGGTAGGTTGTAGAGGCAGAATGGCCCAATATTTCTGCATGGGACACCCAGCGACTTGTAGACTTGGCACGTCGAGCTGCTACATAAAGGTGGGGCGGGGTGGAAAGGGGTCTGGACAAGAAGTTGTGACACGATATTAGGAGGCGTCGCATGACTTTTGTATCCTCAGTGTATTTCATACAGCAATATCTATTGTAAAAGAGAAACCCAAAACTGAAATGTGAAATGAGGGGAACTTTTAACTGATTTAGTGTAAAAGCTAATATACTTTTTGCGCAAGATACCACTGGAACATTAGTAAGATTACAAAAGTTATTTACTATTACTATGAAAACAGATGGCCAAAGCAGTGAGCATCGCCTTATATCTGAGAGCCGTAACCTTCCATATACTGCGCATTATGTTTGCAATGACGGCAAGATCTATAGTACATCCTATAGTGTCGACAATAAAGGAATACGAAATTATTTACGTCAAAATAGGCTGGGTATCGGTGGGAGTGCAATATCGTTTTGGGACTCTCCAATAACATTCGCTCCAGAGTGTAAAGGTACTTATTCTGGATTCACCATAAGACGTAAAATCAGTCTGTGCACCTGGAAGTACAACGTATGACCGATAGAGACAGCAGATGCGTTGAAATACAAATGTTTCTTGGTATAAATCACTTGTCGATTGAAAAGAACAGCTCATACACGAGAATACTAATGCATGCGTTTACCTTCACTAACAACATACAGTCGCCTGCAGCGCCTCTCCCGGACCTGTAACCATATCGGTTGTACCCTAGACGATTGGAAAGCCTTTGTCTGGTCGGAAGAGTCTCGATTTCAGGAAGGGTTAGAGTGTGGCACAGAGCCTATGAGGCCAAGGAACGAAGTTGTCAATAAGGCGTTGTGCAAGCTTGAGGTGGCTCCCTAATGGTGTGAACTAAGTTACGTGGAATGGACTGGTCGTTTGGTCCAAGTGAACTGACCATGGACTGGGGATGGCTATATTCGGATAGGTACTTACAGTACCTAGTGCCTAGTTTCAGAAGGAAACTACTGCACCCATTATTCTTAGTGAACACACGTAAATTTTTTCCTTTCTATCCTAATGAAGAATTGATGATATTAATTGGGTGTCATCTTGATGGAACCTCTAACTGGGACATTACAACGGCAATGCCTGTATCTTAGAAAAGTAACTGCCGAAGAACAGCGTAACACAGCCAGTTCCGATCAGAAAATCCCAACTTTTCCCAGTGTCAGCATCCGGTGTTGGATTAAGATTGATGCAATTGTTCTTCTTCTATTCAAGGACAGTTCCTCTCCCTTCGCTTGCCCTCCCATGGCCCTGCCCCTTCCGTATCCCATTTACCGCTGAGCCAACGTCATTATGCTCTTGTCAAATCGGCGAGAGGGATTCCACTACTCTTGGCCAACATGAAACAAGTCCCCTATCATCTATAATTTTATTTTGAAAACACAATTGCCTGTCTTTCGAAGTCTGTACGTTATTGTTATAAGATGACAATGAAGATCGATAGCAACAAGAAACAGCCACTGCCTCTGACCAGAATAAAGAAAAGCTGAAGACCCCTATTAGATCTGAAAATAAGTTTTTCCACTAGTTATTAATAATAATATTAGTATTCATCTACTAATCATATTCATTTACCGTTTATTTTTGTTACCTTTTTCTTCCGCCGTGAAGGATGACACACAAATGTTCGATGTACAGTTGACTGCACCACAACAGCAGTTGCACCCCACAAACAGTCCCTCTTTCGTTTTTCTTTTTTTTGTAATTGGTACTGCTACCACCAGAACTTGCTTAACTTGGTGATCTTCATTTTAGTTCCAACACAATATTGTTATTTATCAGTACATATAATTAGACTGTTAGTTGGCCCAAATGCACCAATGTTGACAAAGCACCTGACAATGACTTTGGTGTACTTATTGAAGTAGAGAACATTTGGGGGGGGGGGGGGGGTGTTAGAGTTACAGTGCGTTATTTGTGCTCTTCTGATGCAGCCTGAATGATATATAGAGAAGAAGATTATGGAGTATGATCCGATACACCTATTAAGATCACTTGGTTGGTAGAAAGGTTTCTATAGTCGACATCTATGGAGAAACAGTCCTTGAACGAAGTTCAGGAGACTTATATAAGACATTCAAGTGTTAAGAACTTCAGTAACCAATACTGTGCACTAACAACATCCACAGGGAGACTAATCCACTTATGTCTTGTGAGAGGTGCATGTTATGACTTTCTAGAGTATTAGCAAAACCGCAGCGTAAATATGAGACAATTAGAACAGTGCAAAAATGCTTGTTTTCCTCCAGTACTCTGGAAGCGTTAAAGCTTTAGTTATAAAATCAGTAGAAGAGGAATCAACACATTGCATACCTGATGTACACTCCTGGAAATGGAAAAAAGAACACATTGACACCGGTGTGTCAGACCCACCATACTTTCTCCGGACACTGCGAGAGGGCTGTACAAGCAATGATCACACGCACTACACAGCGGACACACCAGGAACCGCGGTGTTGGCCGTCGAATGGCGCTAGTTGCGCAGCATTTGTGCACCGCCGCCGTCAGTGTCAGCCAGTTTGCCGTGGCATACGGAGCTCCATCGCAGTCTTTAACACTGGTAGCATGCCGCTACAGCGTGGACGTGAACCGTATGTGCAGTTGACGGACTTTGAGCGAGGGCATATAGTGGGCATGCGGGAGGCCGGGTGGACGTACCGCCGAATTGCTCAACACGTGGGGCGTGAGGCCTCCACAGCACATCGATGTTGTCGCCAGTGGTCGGCGGAAGGTGCACGTGCCCGTCGACATGGGACCGGACCGCAGCGACGCACGGATGCACGCCAAGACCGCAGGATCCTACGCAGTGCCGTAGGGGACCGCACCGCCACTTCCCAGCAAATTAGGGACACTGTTGCCCCTGGGGTATCGGCGAGGACCATTCGCAACCGTCTCCATGAAGCTGGGCTACGGTCCCGCACACCGTTAGGCCGTCTTCCGCTCACGCCCCAACATCGTGCAGCCCGCCTCCAGTGGTGTCGCGACAGGCGTGAATGCAGGGACGAATGGAGACGTGTCGTCTTCAGCGATGAGAGTCGCTTCTGCCTTGGTGCCAATGATGGTCGTATGCGTGTTTGGCGCCGTGCAGGTGAGCACCACAATCAGGACTGCATACAACCGAGGCACACAGGGCCAACACCCGGCATCATGGTGTGGGGAGCCATCTACTACACTGGCCGTACACCTCTGGTGATCGTCGAGGTGACACTGAATAGTGCACGGTACATCCAAACCGTCATCGAACCCATCGTTCTACCATTCATAGACCGGCAAAGGAACTTGCTGTTCCAACAGGACAATGCACATCCGCAAGTATCCCGTGCCACCCAACGTGCTCTAGAAGGTGTAAGTCAACTACCCTGGGCAGCAAGATCTCCGGATCTGTCCCCCATTGAGCATGTTTGGGACTGGATGAAGCGTCGTCTCACGCGGTCTGCACGTCCAGCACGAACGCTGGTCCAACTGAGGCGCCAGGTGGAAATGGCATGGCAAGCCGTTCCACAGGACTACATCCAGCATCTCTACGATCGTCTCCATGGGAGAATAGCAGCCTGCATTGCTGCGAAAGGTGGATATACACTGTACTAGTGCCGACATTATGCATGCTCTGTTGCCTGTGTCTATGTGCCTGTAGTTCTGTCAGTGTGATCATGTGATGTATCTGACCCCAGGAATGTGTCCTTAAAGTTTCCCCTTCCTGGGACAATGAATTCACGGTGTTCTTATTTCAATTTCCAGGAGTGTATTTTGTGACTCATTCAGGCCTGACTACGAATCAAGCTGAATTTAAGCAATATGGACAGCACTTACTTGGGAAGAATAACTGCAAGTATTTGTGATGATTTAATACAACAATAGTGCAGTGCAAAATTGTTGGAATTTTCCCTTCCATCAGAATCCTAAAAATCAAACGTTTTTGGAGAGAGATAGAAACAAACACGCAGTTTGTACCTACCAAGAATGGTTGCAAAGCGTGAGCCTCCATTATTATTGCCCCTTGTGTCTCTGCTCTATGCCAAGACCTCCCACGCTATTCATATCTTCGCAGTGACTCCTCATAGTTGCACCACTTTCTACTCTGGAGGCAGTGGAGGCTGTGGCCTCACAGACTCCTGCACGGCCAGCGAAATATGGCTAATTGTTCCAGCATGCAGGAGGTAGGGCCTCGAACGACGGATTCCTTGCTTTGCGCCGAGGAGCTGCAGTGTCAGGTGGAGGGTAAGCTGCACTGATCGGAAGCAGCAGACACCCACGTTAGTGAAGAAGTCCCCATGTCAGTGTGTGGGAGTCACCCATGTCAGTGCTCCATTGTTGGAGGGTCCGTGTCAATGCAGAAGGGTTCTGGAGTTTGACCGCGTAGGTGCAGCAAGCACCTGCGGCAGAGTAAGAAGTGCTCGCATCAGCGTAGGGGGCCTGGATGGACGGGACAGCCCGCGGTGGCTGCCAGAGGTACTTGCGTCTGGGTAGGGGGCGGCAGCGGTGCATGAGATTCTTGTGTCAGGGTGAGAAGTGCCCGCATTGATGCAAGGATGCATTTGAAAACACTGATGTTAGAGCTGGCTGCATTGTGAGGCCAAACTGCGTCGTCAGCGTTGGACTAGTCCAGAGGCAGGAAGATGTGTGGACACTGTCTGGGCAATGTGCAGCCACAGCAAACTGTGATGCTGGTGAATGGCTCTGTGGGATAAAATATCATGAATGGAGAGAGCCAAAAACGGAGCACACTGGCTCAAAACCACTGTACTACCTAAGCAATTGGAACACACACACACACACACACACACACACACACACACACACACACACACACAGAGAGAGAGAGAGAGAGAGAGAGAGAGAGAGAGAGAGAGAGACTTTGAGAGTGCTGTAATAGTCTCATACCCTGCTGTTGAGTAAGGAAACAAGGGAAAGATTTCCAAGAGCAACAACCAAAACGCGACTAAGAAATGTTCAGTATGGTCAATATGGAATCTGGCCAAAGGGAGGAATAGTGTAGTATGGCACCTGTTGATGTTAACAACTGCAGCAGACTGGAACCAAGCGATCCACCTCACGATTAGTGTTTGTAAGCCCTGGGTCTGGAGGCCACCAGAAAATCCGGCATGATACGATGTAGGATGTAAAGATAAAGTATGTATTGATATTAAAGCGTTAAATTCAAACAAATTCTCAGTATGATGAACGTTAATAAACAAATTAAGTTATGGGATGGACCACAGAATTGTAAATCGAGGTGGTGATAAATTGGCCAAGAACAGAATATTCCAGTCATTCTAGGCATCTGATATACGACAGCAGTAAGGAGACCAACAAAGCGCCTTATTCTGAGTTGAGGAGCGAAACAGCAGCTGCAGTGTCCACATACAACCCCCTCATATTGCACAAAGCAAGAGGGGCTTGACGGAAATGCTGCATGGTACACTAGTCTCTTTTTGTCGAGGGAGTTGTCTGCTGCAGCAAGGTTCCCTGTTAGGAAGTGCAGTGACTTTATCACGCGGTATGCTTGTTGCTATACAACTGTTGTTCAGAATCAATGAGGTGGTTGAAGACAGTTGTAAGAAGGTGCTGGTGCTGTGGAAGCACATGAAGTTGCCATTAAGTTAGGAAAACAACGTTCTGAAGCCCTATACATGAAATTTGTGAATGCTCTATCCTCTTCTGACCCAGTGAAAAGATTAACTAAAAATTTTGAAAAGAAACACTAATTTCTTGTTTATTTGGTTGCATAGGCATCAGATTGTTGTGTTTTGCTGTTTAGAAAATTTTAATTTTTAGAAAATTTATGGTACACATTTCTGTACCTTGGGTTTCAATCATAGACATATTTATTCAAATTTCTTATGGGACTCTACTGTATTTCAAGGTAAAATTAATTACAGTACCATGTATTTGTACAATATGCATATCTTATTTACAATAAGAAATTTTACAATACATATTTCAAAGCTTATTATAATTTCCAGCTGGTTTTGTATGATATGTCAAGAAACAGTTGTTTTTCATCACACACAAATACATTTGGTGCATTTAACTCTTGTCCTTGATTTGCAACCTTCGCGTCTGCATTTTGATACAAACTTGTCATCACAAAATACAGGAAAAAGCCCTACTTGATCATACCTTACTTCACAAACTGGTCGACTTACAACTTTCTTGTATTTTGGTATTGGTGTAAACTGTTCCTCATCTGTGTAACTTTCTTCACCAATGGCATGATGTGGCTGCTTACTGATATTACACAGTTCCTGAGATTTTATAAGTGACACGGCTCGATGCAGTCGAAAAGCAGTCAAAGGCATCTGATCCTTTTTATTAAAATCTGCAATCACACAAGCTCTTCTGTACATCAACCAACAGTTCACATCCACCACATCCACAAAATGGTTAAATACTCTTACTGTCCATATTCTGGTCGAATAGAAGTTCTGTAATAAGCCAGCAACCTATCACACATATCTACAACTCCCATCATTTGATTGTATGCTTGTACTAGAGCTGGGCGGGGGACATCAATCTTCTGCCCATCATTTTTTGGACTATATTTTAGATGTGCCTACAGGATTGCTACCAGGGCTAGAGGAAAGTAATGTCACACATTTATTGTCTTTCTGTTTTACAAAACATAGTTTGCCATCATCCCTTACAATCTTATTCCACTCACCTCTTTTTAGGCACTTATCATCGCTCAGTTTTGATGCAGCTGAACCAGTTTTATATCTCTTAACTCTTTCTGTCAGGTAAATGTTCCTCTCCATAACATTTCAGCACATGTAACACATGTAAAGAATCTATCTGTGTAAATTACATGAGAGCCATCTTCAGGGACAGTTCCTGACAAAAGTTTGACAGCAGCTCCTCCCAAACCAAGGGTCTTCAGATCATCTTCCCATAATTAATACAGAAATCCAGGAGCACTCATCAATAGGAGCATGAACAAAATTTTTTAACCCCAGTGGATTAGGCTTAGAAGGAGCATACTGAGTGAAAACACAACTCCCTGAAAAGGGAATCATTTGTTCATCAGTACTCAAATGTGAATTTCTGGGCAACGTTATGCATTGTTTTCTCACTGCATCAACAAGTGCCTGAATTTTTCACAGCTTATTATTCGGATCCCGAGCAGTTAGGTTATCAACAAAATGCAGATTGCTTCTAAGTTTGTGATATGTACCCCTGGGTATAGCCTCGGTTATGAGAGGAAGGCGGAGAAGCCTGGACCAATACATTTTTGCTTGCGGTATCTTAAAAGCCACCACGATCATTTCAATCCCAACATAACGCAAAATTTCTGTTGCTGTTGTTTTCAAACTAAGTCTGAACAGATTTCAGGTTTGTCTGATAGGCCACAAGCTCCTAAAATTCAGCTGGAAAGTATGCCATGAAAGGTTCCAGTATTCCTTTAGGTCCACTGGAATCACTTCGGTGTTTCTTCTCCACAGATGGGCCCATCTCAAGCATGGTGAAATGGAAATGAACAAATTATGGGTTGAAACCAACCCAACATTTAAAAAAAAAATTTGTGTGACACTTTACATATTTTTGCTGCAAATAAAGAAATAAAGAAACAAAAATAATGTTCTTCAAAATGAATACCGATACTAAGCAAGTAGCTCTCCACCTCAAACCTCTTGTGGATTTTTTAACACCACCATTCGTTACATCTTCAATGTTATGAGACTGAATTTCGTTATAAGCATCACATACAGAGTCAAAAATCGTAGGCTGCTGATACATTTCAACAAATAAGTCATCCTCAGAGTCAGAATTTGAACACTCTGCATCACTTTCATTCAGTATGCGAGATTTCTCTTCATCAGTTAGCGCATAAGCCGCATAAAAAAAAGAAAAACAGTATGTTATGAAGTAGAGATCTGTCCTAAAAGTACACACCAAGAACCAAGGTACACAGACGTTTCCAATGAAAACATCAACATTTACTGCGCAGGAAACTGAAATAACACACATTTGCTGCATTTCAGATAATTCTCCAGTCTTTCGACTTCACTTATCACTCACTACAACGAAGATAAACACATATAGCTCTATGTATTAGTTACTGCCATTACGACGCTGTCGGGCCACCATCTTCTTTCACAACAAACATCTGATGCGTGTAGCTCACGAAGTACTGCTACAAGAGCGCTCCAAGCGGCGTCATTTGAAAGCACAAATGTACACGACCGCGACCTCGCAGTCTCAACACACAAAATACGCAACAGACAGTGACACAAGCTTACGAACGAAGGTGCACATATGTGCACTAATAGACTGAAGAGGCTATTCATTGCCACTTCTGTCTGGCTCGGAAACAATAAAAGACACAGTCGTAAGAAACCAATAACGTAAGTAGAACTATAGTGTTTAGTGATGTACAAGAGTAGTAAATACATCCAGATAAAGGCTGATAGCGTCTTGTTGACGCTTATGAACTGCTCGATGGAGCCTATGCACAGCAATATAAAAAATACTTTCCTGACAGGGGCCACTGGATCTTGATGCAGGCGATTGAGGTGCTGGACCATGATCAGCAACCAGTGTTCGAGGCTAAGATCAGCTGAACTGCGCGATACACAAACTGCATGATACAAGGCACGCTAGTAGTAGCGGAGGTGTTGTAACATATGGGTTACTACATGATTGTTTCCTCTCTTTTCTCATCAAAATCATAGTTCTCCTGGTGAATCACTGCGGCATATTCAGCGATAATTAGTTTCACAGTATCTACTATGTCTGGGGTGACATGGTTTCTCGAATCAACCAATGTTATACAGTCTCCTTTAAGAGAGATTTAATGGATATATTTAGATTATGGGCCCATGCATGAGAGTTAATAAATTACGATATACGTTCAGTACCCTCATAAAAGTTCACAACGCGAACTGTCGCCCTGCACTTATAGAGCTTAGTGACAAGGGTTATAATCATTTTTATTTTCTCTTTCCTGTCATAAATTGCAAACATGAACTGATTGTAGAGCTCAGAGTATTTATTTTTTTGTACTAAAAAACCAAAGTTGACACAAATTACTTTTAAAATTTGTATACACCGTCACGCAAATTTTTATGTTTATTTAACACCTATGCTAAATCATTCATCTAGCTTTATGAGAGCTCTCAAAGTGCAAGTATGTCGAGACTTAGCTACATTCTTCACAATGAATCACCCACCATGCAATTATTACCTCGAATGAAGATGATGAATATGAGCGCAGTAAGAGCAAAACAATAAACTTATGTAATAAATGTTTCTTTTTTTTCCCTTAGAGGTGTGACAAACTCATTACAGCAACAGCCACATGACTCGAAAATAATGCTATTTAAGATTACTATTCAAAGATAAACACGTGTCAGTGTGGGAATGATTTTGGATTGTGAGCCCTATTGGTACCGATAATCGAAAATCCTTGATACAATGATGCTGAAATAACATTTTTACTGGTTGAGGAGGTTCGTATTTCTGGTACTTCAACTGATTTGCTCTTTATTGAACGAAAACGCTCACCCTCATTGGTTCTCGGTGCTCACAGGACCACAGTTGTTGATTTGCGCAAAACAGCTAAGCTGTTTACTCATAAACAGTACACTCATCTACGAAAACACACTTTTAAGAAACTAATGTATTTCATTTACTCAGCCCAGCATGATTCACGCTGTTGGCAAAGCCGACACTGCCAATCTGCAGAAACTATTGCTCAGCTTTAGGGTTCAGGTTGTTCATTAACACAGGTAGAGGTGTATGAACTAATCGTGCTAGATGTAAGCAGAGAACGACGATCTAATGTATGTTTCTTCATATACTCTTCTCTATCAAAGAGATTATAAACAAATAAAGAAAATCGTAGTATGTGTCATTTATAAATCCGTATAGTCCTTAGTATGCCAATGTAAGTGTATAGTTTTCACCATGACTGAGTATTTGAAGCACCATTGTGAAACGGATCTTACATCTACTGGCTCGTAATGCAGTGATATCAGAAACTGGAAGAACTGGAATAATGATTTGATACTTAATGTGCTTTAATTGTTGGGCCATCAAAATATAAGAAAACCAATCTGATTGTCACTGTCAACATATACTGAGAGTATATCCTCTGAGTACATATACAGGACGGTTCATTGATCGTGACCGGGCCAAATATCTCATGAAATGAGCTTCAAACGAAAAAAGTAGAATGAACGAAACCTGTCTATCTTCAAGGGGGAAACCAAATGGCGCTGTGGTTGGCCCGCTAGATGGCGCTCCCGGATATCAACTGGGTTTTTAAAAAAATAGGAACCCTCATTTTTATTACATATTCGTGTAGTACATAAAGAAATATGAACGTTTTAGTTGTACCACTTTTTTCGCTTTGTGATAGATGGCGCTGTAATAGTCATAAACATATGGCTCACAATTTTAGACGAACAGTTGGTAAAAGGTAGGTTTTTTTAAATTAAAATAAACATTATATTTTGGTTGTTCCAATGTGATACATGTGCCTTTGTGAACTTATCATTTCTGACAACACATGGTGTTACAGCGTGCTTAACTGTAAATACCACATTAATGCAATAAATGTTCAAAATAATGTCCGTCAACCTCAATGGATTTTGCAATACGTGTAACGACATTCCTCTCAAAAGCGAGCAGTTCGCCTTCCGCAATGTTTGCACATGCATTGACAATGCGCTGACGCATGTTGTCAGGCGTTGTCGGTAGATCACGATAGCAAATATCCTTCAGCTTTCAGCACAGAAAGAAATCCGGGGACGTCAGATCCGGTGAACGTGCGGGCCATGGTTACCGTCCGCACTGGCGGAATGTTACGTGATACCACGTACTTAAACTTGTGTCACTATTACACAAAGCGAAAAAAGCGGTCCAACTGAAACATTCATATTTCTTTATGTACTACATGATTATGTAATAAAAATGGGGGTTCCTAATTTAAAAAACGCAGTTGTATCCGTTTGACCTATGGCAGCACCATCTAGCGGGACAACCATAGCGCAATCTGGATTCCCCCTTCAAGCTATACAGGTATCGTCCTTTGTAGTTTCTTCGTTTGATGCTTGTTTCATGAGATATTAGGCCCAGTCACTATCAATGGACCATCCTATGTATATACATAAGCTACTTTAGCCCAAGTGTCAGATATTAGAAGAGAGTCTGAAGCCAAAAACTGTGATATTCCAATACCTGAGAAATTAAAGTCAAACAGTTACTAACCTATGTCGTTTTTGTAGTTAGAAATACGCAATTATATACACAGTTATTTTTGTTTTGGCTGTGATGTGAAAACCAATGTCTTTCATTTGAGCCAAATGTATTGCATTATTCCAGAGCAGCTGTTAATGAATGATACAAAACTTTATTATTGCTTTCGAATAGAACAATATGAATTTAAAACATATTTACCAAACCTGTGTAGGAAATAACAATACATTCAATCAATATGTTACATACGTGGCAATTGCTGGTATTTCACAGTATGGCACTCTTGTTATAGTTAAAACCAGAGTATTGAATGACGGTCGATTTATAGGAAATTTTCTGGAGTCTGTGTATAAAAAGTATTGCACCAATACACAACAGTACGATTTTACCTTAAACAATAAGCAAATTTGCAAAAATGTCATACATCCTTTTGTGGGTATGAACCTCAGGCCAAACTTACATCAATACACTAATCAAAAGTCTAAGCATGCATCAACACGAATTCTATGTCAATGGGAAATTTGAAGCAGTCTGTGGCACACCAATATATATGCTTGGGTTTGCCAAAGCAGCAGATACGATGTTTGTGTTCCATCAACACCAGTTGTCTCATAGTATATATACGTTTTATACTATCGCAAAATCTGTTGAGTATGTGGCATCATGTCGACGAAACGTAAATTTATTGACTCCCTTTGGCAGAAATTCCAACTAACTAAACGATACATTCTGGCCTCGAACAGGGGACAGAAACTTACCACAGCACCAACGTAGGCTGCAGCACGGCTCAACAAGAAACCGGAAAAAAGATAATCTAAAATTTTCGGCTCTACAGACTCTGGTTCATCTGTATGTATACATTACTGCCTAATGAATCTCCTGATAACTCCTCAGATACAAGTAGGATGCTTCACGTTGTTTCATGGGCGCTGATGACCACGCTGTTTAGCGCCCGTAAACCTCAAACACACACACACACACACGTTGTTTCAGCTGATGTTTTCATGTAATCTCATAGACTGTAACTTTAAATGAACATTTTATCAGTATTAAGATGAACTAGAAACAACAGCATACGTATTATGACTGAGGAGAACAATAAACAGCGTCTAGTAAGCGGCAGAGTTACGGAAATACTCTCCGATTCATTTGACGCTGATGACTGGAATGTGCATATAAAACGATTTGTACATGTCTTTGAGTTACATTCAAAAGTTATTAGCCTTAAATCAGAAATAAAAGTCAAAGGAAGAGACAGTATACTTTAGCTACAAAGGTTTGATATTATCTTTACTAATTTTCCCGTGGAGCCAAGTTATGGAGAATAACACATGTAAAATGTAAGATTTGAATCAAAAATTAGATTACCTGTGCTATTTGTAACGTTAGAACGAATCCGTGCCTTAACAACAGATTAATTCACAAAATATACTTGTTCCTTCTGCAGTGAGCACAGAGACAGACTGTTCAGGTGCCTAGCAGTCCCCAAATGTCCCCCAGTGACTGTTCGAACATTAGACCACACCGAGCTGAACAGTCATCAGTCCCCTAAAACTTAGATCTACTTAAACTTAAGTAACCTAAGGACATCAAACACATCCATGCCAGAGGCAGGATTCGAACCTGCGACCGTAGCGGTCGCGCGCTTCCAGACTGTAGCGCCTAGAACCGCTCGGCCACCTCGGCCGGCCGATGGTTGAAAGACGAATCTATATGCAACCACTTCATTGTTAGTGTTAGCTCAAAGTATCAATGGGGTTCCTTGAGATTAATAAGTGCATTGTTATGAATAGAAAAAGGAAGTGTTTCTAGTTTGAAGTGGTTTGGAAACCATCTCAATAATATATTTTTCTGTAGGATACCTTACAGCTTTTCTGGAACAATAACCAGCTCAGTCTGCTGTATGATATGTATGTAAGGTTCTGCGTTTCTTACTATGAGGTATAGCTTTTAGGTTGTATGCTCAGAACATAAAGAATTAAAGAATTATAGCCCTTAGAGGTAATACAGTGTTCAAAGCAAAACAAGCCAATGATACCGAAACTGTAGATACATATTGATTTTGAATAATTTCAAAACTTAAATCCAGGCACCACAACTTACGCATTATTACTGTATGACCACCTCATAAACTATTCACCTCTCACAGACATCTAGGATGTTTAATATAAATGTAGAGGTATTTCAAGATGAGGTCTCCAAGTGCCAACGTCATTGCTCATACACAGGGGTCGCGTGATAAGCGTGGAGGATTTGCGTTTGAGGATGCTGCATTCCTTCTATTACTCTCCAGTGCTGGTTAGGTATTAATGTGGTATTTCACCCTTGCCATTTCTCCCAAACCGTTTAGTACAGTACAGTGTTACAGAAATCGAAAACTCCCAATCTTACAAAAATCATGGCTGATTTCAAAGGATATGTCGTGGTTGTATGATGTTTTCAAGAGCGCAGCAATTCGATTCTCGCAGAATAAAACTGCCCATTAGTTACAATGCACAAACAAATATATCCTGACGGGAACAGCAGTTAGGTGTGCTTAAGGTAATGTACAATTACGTTCACATTGGGTTACATACAAATGATTCTGTCTTCTAAAAACTATGTATTTGTTTATTCAGTTTGTCCTAAAGCTCTTTTCTCTGGACACTGCCTATGCAATTCGGCAAGGATTGGAAATGTAAATTTGGATGCCTCGTTTATACATTGTAAGATGAGACACATGTGAACTGCTGCCTGAACCCAGGGCCCATGTGGTTCCTTTTACAACTATTAACTGCTACATGGACATAATTGCGCTCCTCATTGAGACAATGAACTTTCCTCTTCTCTTCCATGCCTTAGTTTACACCACTGCTACCTCAGTGGCTACTCTAAGTAACCAATAACTGATAATGTCTTTTTTTAAAAAACTGTTAGTTTACTTGTTTATTTAATCATTCACCTCCTCCTCTACCACTTATGGGGTAAGTAATCATCACAGGTTTACATAAAATTCAATCTAATGTCTAAGGAATAACAACAATGGAAGTTTTTGCTTGACCAGGATCGGACCTAGATTTCTTACTTTAAGCAAGTGGTCGCCTTAACAACTTCGACTATCTATACACGACTCATGGTCAGGTCCAAACTTCCATATGTCGTTGTTTCTGCACCACAACCTGTAATCGTGTACATATTATGTAATTTTCATGCTAGGAAAGACATTTTATTTTAGTGTCACTGCCCACTATCAGAAATACATTCTGCAGTATAGAAATCTCCAGAAATTCTTGTTTATGGGTGAATAATGTTAATATCCCACACTGTCTCCTTCAAGCAGCCACTCCAGTTGGAGGAACACATTGAAGTAAAAATGGAAATGAGGAGACTAACAATGTATGTTTGAACAAGATATTATTTTATAAATGAATAAGTAATTCTTTTTTGGGCAAACCATGAAAAATGTGAGCAACCACAATCAAATCCATTTCACTTATATTTTGGAGGTGCATTATAGCAGAACAGAATGTACTATTAGGTGAAATTTATATCATCCACCATCTTCAGTGAAGATCTAATTACAGTGGAAATGACTATGATCTCAGTGCAGTCTACAATGCGTGTCCACAAAGATATGTCTATTCTGCTCTCCAACTTCCCCATGTGCTGATTTCACCTTGACAGAAGCCCAACTGTGGATTACAATTTAGTTTGTATGGATACAGGCAGCTTCATCTACTCATTGAAAAATGGTGAGTCACATACTATAATTAGATAAAATCCTGATACTCTGACCCATATTGATATGTTGCTAATAATTTTTAAGGCAAGACACAGCAAAATAAAAAGATTATCTACCTATCGAAAGACAAGGCGAATGGGCCAGTGATTGTAGGGTTAGTGGGGCTCACACACGTATTGTATATATGATGGTGTCACCCAAAGGTAGTCTAAGGGCTGTGCATCTTGCAGCCTCAAAAATTTTCATAATCGAAAATTACACGAAATACCGCCTCAATGAAACTAAGGGTACTCTCAATATGATGCTCCAAGTAGTCTTTTGATATATGGTCATGAAGTACATACTGAAAGTTGGCCTCTTTTCTCGACAATTGTGTCATGTGTGGAGATGGGATTGGGGCCTTCCCTTCTCATGTTATTCACTTAAGTGACTGAAGACTGAGTGCTGACAAATGTTATTGCAAGAACATGATATTGTAGTATACTACCATGCACCCACTTTCTCTTAACCAGCTAGCTAAGTAATTCAGACTCATATTGAAGTTGACTGTATCCTTGTATTTTCTCGAAATTTCAGCACATCTGATTGACACCCAAACAAGCATGCATATGCCAGATAGAGATGAACTTACATCCCTAGGCATTATGATTTCTATACAAAGGTACCAGTTTAGGAGACATTAATGATTATTGAGAAAAGTTTGTTAAATTCAAATTATTACTGACAGAATTTTTTTTTAAGATGAATTATATTTTCAATGGAATGGTCTTTCAGCGACACTATCCAACATTTACTTCAATCACACGCAAATTGAGATTCTTAGTAATGTAACAGCACTTACAGAAAACTTTTAGTTTACAGAAGGTATGTAGATGACACTCTTACGTTGACTGATGATAATAATAATGCTATAGAGGATATATCTACTTTGAGTCAATAAGGCACTTACAAATATTGGATTTACAATTGAAGAAGAAAACGAATGTAAAATTGATTTTTGCAGTGTAGAAATAGCAAGATTCAATAATCAGGTTTCATTCGACATTTATAGGAATTCCACCACAGCTGATATTATTATTCACAGCACTTCATGTTATCCTATAAGCTACAAACATGCCTACTTTCATAGCATGACAGACAGATCCTCAAAACTCCATTTAGCAATGAATGTGTTAGTGAATAACTACATACTAGGTAACATGTAGCTCTATTTATTGGATATGAGACAATGCTAGTACACCTTATCCTAATAAGGAAAAAAGTCAAATTCAGGAACACTCAAAAAGCCAATGAGATCACACTCACTAGAACTAAAATCAATAAATAAATGTCTAGTTTGTCAGTTTTCTGTACGTGGTAGATTATCTCAAAAGATTAAGGAGATTTTTGTGAGTACTAATGTTAAAATTGATTTTCTAACAAGCAGAGGAATCATCTCAAAATTGTAGAAAAATTCCCACCCAAAGAATATGATTAATTTTGTTTATAGAATCAATTGCAAGCAATGTAATAAATTCTATTAGCACACTGGAAGGATATTAAGTACTGAGTTTAAGGAGCGCTCTTTCCAAGCAAACGAATGAGCCCTTGCTCTAAATTTAGGGATTCACAGTATTCTGTAGGCAACAGTTGCAGAAGTATGAAATCATTAGATAAAATAGAGAAAGGTCACTTAATGAACATTCAGAAGAGACTTGAATGTGCTGTGGTTCAAAACAACATCCAGACACAATTCTGACTGAGCAATGGGAATTGAAATGTACGGAATTTCTGAGTAACTTACCAAACATTTTATTAATTAAATAATAACCTTCAACAGTAAGCCACCATCCTCAATTCCTACTCTCATGCTCTTCCCTATAGACACTCGAAGATATTTTAAAAAATTTCTGGTTAACCCGACTGAGCAATGGGAATTGAAATGTACAGAATTTCTGAGAAACTTACCAAACATTTTATTTATTAAATAATAACCATCAACAATAAGCCACCCTCCTCAATTCCTCCTCTCATGCTCTTCCTTATAGACACTCGAAGATATTTTCAAAAATTTCTGGTTCACCCCTTTGTTTGACTATCTTCATGGTAATACTTGAAAGTTTTATATAATTGCAGATAGATTTTCGAAATAGTTCACATGCAGTATGTAGCAGTTTCATAAATACACTCCTGGAAATTGAAATAAGAACACCTTGAATTCATTGTCCCAGGAATGGGAACCTTTATTGACACATTCCTGGGGTCAGATACATCACATGATCACACTGACAGAACCACAGGCACATAGACACAGGCAACAGACCATGCACAATGTCGGCACTAGTACAGTGTATATCCACCTTTCGCAGCAATGTAGGCTGCTATTCTCCCATGGAGACGATCGTAGAGATGCTGGATGTAATGCCATGGCACGGCTTGCCATACCATTTCCACCTGGCGCCTCAGTTGGACCAGCGTTCGTGCTGGACGTGCAGACCGCGTGAGACGACGCTTCATCCAGTCCCAAACATGCTCAATGGGGGACAGATCTGGAGATCTTGCTGGCCAGGGTAGTTGACTTACACCTTCTAGAGCATGTTGGGTGGCACGGGATACATGCGGACGTGGATTGTCCTGTTGGAACAGCAAGTTCTCTTGCCGGTCTAGGAATGGTAGAACGATGGGTTCGATGACGGTTTCGATGTACCGTGCACTATTCAGTGTCCCCTCGACGATCACCAGAGGCCAGTGTAGGAGATCGCTCCCAACACCATGATGCCGGGTGTTGGCCCTGTGTGCCTTGGTCGTATGCAGTCCTGATTGTGGCGCTCACCTGCACTGCGCCAAACACGCATACGACCATCATTGGCACCAAGGCAGAAGCGACTCTCATCGCTGAAGACGACACGTCTCCATTCGTCCCTCCATTCACGCCTGCCGCGACACCACTGGAGGCGGGCTGCACGATGTTGGGGCGTGAGCGGAAGACGGCCTAACGGTGTGCGGGACCGTAGCCCAGCTTCATGGAGACGGTTGCGAATGGTCCTCTCCGATACCCCAGGAGCAACAGTGTCCCTAATTTGCTGTGAAGTGGCGGTGCGGTGCCCTACGGCACTGCCTAGGATCCTACGGTCTTGGCGTGCATCCGTGCGTCGCTGCGGTCCGGTCCCAGGTCGACGGGCACGTGCACCTTCCGCCGACCACTGGCGACAACATCGATGTACTGTGGAGACCTCACGCCCCACGGGTTGAGCAATTCGGCGGTACGTCCACCCGGCCTCCCGCATGCCCACTATACGCCCTCGCTCAAAGTCCGTCAACTGCACATATGGTTCACGTCCACGCTGTCGCGGCATGCTACCAGTGTTAAAGACTGCGATGGAGCTCCGTATGCCACGGCAAACTGGGTGACACTGACGGCGGCTGTGCACAAATGCTGCGCAGCTAGCGCCATTCGACGGCCAGCACCGCGGTTCCTGGTGTGTTCGCTGTGCCGTGCGTGTGATCATTGCTTGTACAGCCCTCTCGCAGTGTCCGGAGCAAGTATGGTGGATCTGACACACCGGTGTCAATGTGTTCTTTTTTCCTTTTCCAGGAGTGTACATGGTTGGTAAATACTAGCCTGTACAAGTGAATCCTAGTTATCTATTCTCATAAGAATTGTTTTTTTGTGTAAGATTCTTTTTTAATGTATATTTCTTGAGACTTAGATTTAATACTGTTTGTAAATTTTTTTTATTAACATCGTCTCTTAAGAAGTACTGTAATTAATTGTTACCCTAAAATCTTTTAATAATTTCTGGTTAATACCAAAATATTATAGTCAATCTCATGTCCATTACGGGAATAATTAGTTGTGCAGTACACAACCTATAACAAACGACTCTATATACAGGGTGAGTCACCTAACCTTACCGCTGGATATATTTCGTAAACCAAATCAAATACTGACGAACCGATTCCACAGATCGAACGTGAGGAGAGGGGCTAGTGTAATTGTTTAATGCAAACCATACAAAACGCACGGAAGTATGTTTTTTTAACACAAACCTAAGTTTTTTTAATGCAACCACGTTAGTTTTGTTAGCACATCTGAACAAATACGTAATCAATGCCATTTGTTGGATTGTAAAATGTTTGTTACATCCGGAGGTATTGTAACCTAAAGTTGGAGCTTGAAACCTCCGACGTTCAGTTGCGTGTTGTAACAAATACGGGCCACGGTCGGCGAGCAGCATCTGCAGGGACATGTTTACGATGAAGACCGTGTTTACGAGTGTGGCTGTAGTGCACTGTTGTGGTTTGGTCTAGCTGTCGCAGTGTCGCATTTAGCGCTTGGTGCTATTGTTATTCTGCATTCGTCTCTGCACGCGGACCAACTGCAGTACACCGTGTTACCAGACGTTTGTGATAGTTTAGTGTTGTAGGAACTGTGACCATGGTGTATTCGAATTCTGAAAAGGCGGAGATGATACTCATCTATGGCGAGGGTCGACGAAATGCAGCTGAAGCCTGCAGGGTGTATGCAGAACGGTACCCAGACAGGGAGGATCCAACGTGCCGCACATTGCAAAACATCTACCGCCAACTGTATGCAAAATGTATGGTCGTAGCACGCAAACGGGTCCGTAACAGGCCCGTCACAGTAGCAGCTGGTGCCGTTGGTGTGTTAACTGCTGTTGCCATGAACCCACACATGAGTACACGGGACATTGCGAGAGCCGGTGGACTGAGTCAAAGTAGTGTCATTCGAATACTGCATCGTCACCACTTTCACCCGTTTCATGTGTCGCTACATCAGCAATTACATGGTGAAGACTTTCATCATCGAGTGCAATTCTGTCAATGGGTATTAACAGAGAATGCGTTGCAGTTCTACCTGTTTACCGATGAAGCGGATGTCACAAACTACGGTGCAGTGAATCTACGGAACATGCATTACTGGTCCGTGGACAACCCTCACTGGCTCAGGTAGAGCGACAGCGACCGTGGACTGTAAATGTATGGTACGGAATCATTGGCGACCGCCTCATTGGTCCTCACTTCATTGCAGGGGCCCAAACAGCTGCAACATACATCGCGTTTCTACAGAATGATCTGCCAACGTTGCTCGAAAATGTCCCACTGGAAACGCATCAACGTATGTGGTATCAGCATGATGGTGCACCTGCACCGCTATTAACACTAGGCTGACCCTTGACATGATGTTCGACGGGAGTTTCATAGGACGTGGAGAACGCATAAATTGGCCAGCCCGTTCTCCTGATCTTACACCTCTGGACATCTTTCTGTGGGGTACGTTAAAGGAGAATGTGTACCGTGATGTGCCTACAATCCCAGAGGATAAGAAACAACGCATTGTGGTAGCCTGCGGCGACATTACACCAGATGTACTGCGGCGTTTACGACATTCATTAAGCCAGAGATTGCAATTGTGTGCAGCAAATGATGGCCACCACATCGAACATCTATTGGCCTCACATGTCGGGACACACTCTATTCCACTCCGTAATTGGAAACCACGTGTGTACATGTACCTCACCCTTCATGGTAATGTACATGTGCGTCAGTGAAAAAGACCAATAAAAAGGTGTTAGGATGTGGACGTAATGTGAAGTTACAGTCTCTTCTGTACCTACGGTCCATCACCGTTCCCTTTGTATCCCTACGTAATTCGGTGCTCTCAGATACACACGATCGAACAGTGGAGGAGTGGTAATCAAGCGTCAACTTTAGGTTACAATATCTCCGGATAAAATTAACGCTTTACAATGCAACAAACGGTACTAATTACGTGTTTATATGTTCAGATGTGCTAACAAAACTAACGTGGTTCCATTAAAAAACGTAGTTTTGTGCTAAAAAACATACTTCCGTGCATTTCTTATGGTTTGTAATAACCAATTACTCTAGCCGCTCTGCTCACGTTCGGTCTGTGGAATCGATTCGTCAGTATTTGATGTGGTTTACGAAATATATCCAGCGGTAATGTTAAGTGACTCACCCTGTATATGACTGCTGTGTCTTTCCTATTGTAAAACTGGTTTTTATAAAACAATTTTCTCTTTATGTGTATATCTGTTGCCATTGTGATGACACTCTTTTAGAAAACTTTGACGTTAAATGGGTATTAACAAACTTTTTAAAAGTACGTCATATTATAGTACACTGTCATGTACCCCATTTCTCTCAACCAGTTAGCTAAGTAAGTATGTCCTTTGTTGAAATTCGTTATATCCATATTATCTTTAATTACCTTTACTGTCTATAATTGCTACTACAACTGTTAAAAATTATTTTTGCTAAATACTGTCATATGTGCACAACTTGTTATTTTTTATTGCATTATAATTTTGTTGATCACTGCCCTCACTGTAGGTCGTTAACAAGCAATAAATGGTCCTATATTATAGCAACTTAACAGGTGCGTCTTGTAGGTTACGTACAGGGTGATTATAATTAAAGTTAAACTTTCAAAACGCTGTAGAAAGAAAACCACGGGTCAGAATGACTTCACGTTGCAACGCAATATTATTGGAGAAGGGGGAAAACGTACGGCAGAAGAAAAAAATAGTGATAATTGATAAATATATGACGCTCTCTTTGTCAGAATACGTAAATTAAACATATGTCATGCACATGACTCATCGAAGTTCGTATCAACACGCCTGGTACACTGCTTTTCCTCATCTCGCGCCTGCGACGTTGGCATGACTGACTTAATGCAGAATCGCGCTCTGTTTTCAAAGCTGTACTAAAAGAATGATGACTGTGCACACGTCGCTTTGCGGACACTGAAGGGTTTGAAAAATGTCGTTGGTCCGATGACTGCCTTGAGTCTCGAGAAAATGATTCGGAGATTCGAAAAGATGGGTTGTTTTGGTGTGAAACCTGGTAGAGGGAAGAAAATAATTGGTTTGACGTCAGTGGAAGCAGTGGCCACAGCTATGCAGGTGGAGAGGAGTGGAGGTGTCCAAACGTGCAGTGCACGGATACTTCCCCAACATTAGACATACCAGTGACCACGGTGCGTAAAATGATACGAAACATCCATCTTTGATATCCATTCACAATTGCCCATATCCACGAGTTGCTGCCTACTGTCCTGCAAGCAACAGAGACATTTCCTTTTGAATTTCTTGATTGCACAGAAGTGGACAATGATTGGCCATGGAAGATTTTGTATTGACTTATCCTGGATATGTCTGTTTACTAAATGCACAGTAATTTAATATGTTCCATGACGTTAGCTCTGCGTCAAAGACTAATATCTTCTAGAGTATAGTTTTGTTACTCACAAGTGGCAAAACGTATTTAATGTTGTCACTCAACGTCTTTCCGATGCTATCAGACCAGCAACAGACGATTTGAATGGTGTCGATTGATAACAGTGGGTATTTGTCGAGTTGCTATTTGCGATACAGGCAAGTTGTATTCATTTTCTCACGGCTCTAGTGAACTCAGCTCTATTTGAATTCAGATAGCAAGGCTTGGTTCGTGAACGGAATCGGAAACTTCCACCTGACTTTCTTAAGATACATGAAACGTCCGCAGTACTTTGTTACCTGATAAACTGCGTTATTTGAGGAAGTTATATGGATTTGCTTGCGGTCTCTCAGCTCTTCTACAAGACGCCTCCGTATGTATTGTTATGAAACAAATTAAGTAATATTCGTATCACTGGCACATGAGTTCCAAAAGGAGATTTTCTTATTGCATTAGTGCACACATTCAACAGTTGTAACTTGAAGTGCATACTGGCTTTGCCAGTGAGACAGTTCAGTTTACAGGCGACTCATGTTCCTACGTCAGATATAACGCAAAATATGTGAATAACCATCCAAATTTTAAGGGTATTGGAAACATTGTTAAAATGTCAAAATAAATTAAGATGAAGTTTGACTGCAAGAGTAAATTGAGGAACAGAACAATACTGGAGTACGCTCTAAAAGACTAGCATATGTTGCGGCCAAGGAAAGGTGCAAACAAGCAACAGGAGCAGTGCGCCCATAAAGAAATTCGATGTATGCATGTTGATAAGAATAATCATTGCAATGATTATGTATATTTGTACTTTACATTAAATTCATTCATTCTTTAAATTGAAAAAGGGATTTCTGCAATGTGATAGGCACTAGTGAAGACATTACCATGAATGTAGATATTATTTGAGATATAAATCTGGATTATTTAAAAACACATAGCTGCATTGTGAACAGATACTAAAACACCGTAAACTGGAAATGAATACAAAGCTACGGAACACATGATTTCTTATTACGTCCCAGACTGTCTTCCCAGCCGCAGTCGACGTTACTCATCCCTGGGTTTCTCTCTAACAGTCTGTTTACACACCCGACAAGTTGTGTGTTCCTTCCCTACGGGCGACATCGGGAAGGAATCCGAAACTTTTCCCCAAGCCTGTGGCGTAAATATATGAGGGAGGAACTTCTCCCGAGAAAAAAACAAACTTGCGCAGTCCAGTCTTCCGTACTGCTCATAACTTTGAATTCAGATGGCGGACGGTCGCTCCAGGATTCCGCCATGTGATCACACGGGATCCGCAAAGAAGGGGATGGGGGTGGGGGGGAAGCGGGTCGAAGAGAACTGTCTAGGCAGGATCTGCCCGGACTTTATTGACATGCCCGCATCGAAAGCCTGTCTAGGATTATAGAACGATGCGAGTCAATATGCAGCTGAATTTCTCCGTGGCTTCTTCTTCAGTTTTAGGACTCGTACATGATCGGGTTTCTTAAGTCTTTCCAGTCTCCTTGCAAACTCACTACGTCTTTCTTTGCTCTATGGCCTGAACCACAAGTATTCATTTTCGCAAAGCTACATCCTGTATTGGCGCTTAGAATAAGAAAACAGTATCCATCTGTTTTTAATTCTGAAATTAATGGCCCCTAACTGACTACATAGTGGTTAATTAAATCAATTCTGCTATCGAAAGACTCTAACTTTCTAGTGATATAACGACTCTTAAGAGAGGTATAGGGAACTGAGTGAAATTCATGGTTCTGATACAGTTCTATAAGAAACACGAAATTTCAATCGAGCATTGAAAGGTATGATACTATCGGAAATAGTTTTTCTCATCTACATACTATGAGTGCGTCTAGAGAAATTGTTCACTCAGCAAAGACTTTGAACAACGCACGATCATATTTCGCTGTGTTATGCAAAGTACATTTCGTTTGACTGCAGACGAATTATTTTTGAAGACGCAGCACTGGTTTAATCGTTAGCCCTCGAGCAGGACCTACTGTGTTTCTCGAAGCCATACCGGCTATATTTTCATGGCGTTTCGATTATGAAAGTAGAATCAGTTTATGACTCATGACTAAGTGCTGTTCAGATTTGAGTATCGGCATGACAATGTTGATGTGCTTCCAGCTGAAACAGTAGCTATGCAACCAGTGTGATAGGAGAATCAACGTTAAGTTGCTACGAAGTAAACGTTCCCATGGTCGATTCAGTTTAAGTAATCGTGAGCGTGACAAAATAAACCCCTAAAGCTATATTAAAGACGTCAGCGTCAACTTATTGCGCTTGAGAAGCACCAGCAAAAAAAGCTTTATAATTTCGGTTAAAGGAGCAATCTTTGAGAGGTGAGGAACAATGTTGAACAAAGACAGCATTTTAGGGCAAAATAAATTACGTAACAATTAGTATAGCGGCAGTATTAGATAATAGACTTAAATAATTATGTGTATATGTTTGATACTGAGTGGAGTTAATATATATAACAGAAGATAACGCTAATTTGGACCCTCTCACACAATAACATTCAGGTAACCCAAAAACTAAGAACTACAACAAAAATCTTCTGTGACAAACTTCGTGAAATTATATCCTTAGTGTGAACCTTGTTGAGTGTATGTATGTATAACTTTAGTACTAACTTGTAAAGTGTATGTAATTTTTAGGGTTTTGAAATGAAAGATGGAAATCTATGGAAGGACAGCGGTCATATTGATGATGGGTGGTTGGCTTTGACAAATAAGGAAGTACGGAAGCGAGATGACGAGCGGTGTACCAGCGGTGATTAAAGTGCATTAAATTTTTGTGGAGTCCAGTCTAGCTACTTGTATCATTCTGCAGAAATTCAGGAACTTAGAGAAACTTTCAACAGTAGTACTGATGGAATCAAAATTACATTTTTCTTCTGTCAAAGTCTACATATCTGAATAAGATGAAATGTGCCTATGTAAAGACGGCGTATTTGCATTCATAAATATTGGAAGAAAGTCGTGCAACAAGAGAAATCTGTATAATCAGAAAGATCGGTAGGTGAATAATCTCAGACTTACATTTTTTGCAGAGAACTCCTACATGTGGCGGATCTTGACTACACGCAATTCAGTTCTTACACCACTTCTCTGATCTGCTACTCTGCTACAATACAGGTACAAGAAGGTGTAGGTTCACTGAAGAAAACAAATAATTTCTCGGTTACAGCAACCAATCAGTAGGTGAATGTATATGAAATTGTTGATAGAACCATATTCATTAGACTTACATCTTTGGAAGATTTGCTCATGTTTTGCAGAAAAATAAAGCACTGAAACGACAGTTATGAATGTTCGGCGGAATATAATACATCATCGTAGATACTACAAAGTCGTTTCACAATATCGCCAGTGCAAAAGCTGTTGACATGCTCAGTCAAGAACACAACAACCCAAAACACACACACACACACACACACACACACACACACACACACACACACACACACGGATTGATTGATTGGGCAGCAACAACCCTGAACCTGTTGAAAAAATATTTGCAGGTCCCAAGTTATCTGGAAATTCTCGAGTCAGTGCAATATGAAATTTATGCACTGAAATTACTGTAGTTTCAGAACACACATTCTAAAAGTATCAGCTTGGTTGAGAAAAGCAGACATGCTGTTTTATCGAGTCAGTAGTATATAAGATACTGTGGAGTTATTGAGTCACTAAGTGCTTTTCCAAGTCCCCATTTTCAGGACTGTCGACACTATGAAATATGATATTACATCACTGCGCTAGCGCAGATGTCAGTAATTGCTGACTCAACTGGCTGAGACTATGAAATATGGGAGCAGACACTCAAGGTGAAGTATTTGATGCTGAAACTTCATAACTGCCGTTTCAATGCTTTGATTTTCCAACGAAGTGTGAGCATTTCTTCAAAAAAATTGACTGTGATGTACATATTATTATCAACAGTTGTAGAGTTTTTCATCTCTGATCGCTTGTTGTAACTAAGTCATGGTCTGTCTTATTCAATGTTGTAGGACCCACACCTGCTACATCTATGCAGTATCAGACCAGAGCAATGGCTAAGAACTGCATTACAAAGTGAATGGGGAGCATAACAAAAACGAAAACAAAACATAGTTTACATGTAAACGTTATTTTAAAATTACTGCATTCCAAAGAAAGTTAATTGCACATTTTGATGACTGTGTTTATTTATAGACAGCGAGGAATAATCAGAATTTAAATTGTACAATGTTCTTTTAGATTACTTTTCACACTACAAAAATACTCTCGCATCGTTACGATCGGTTTTTTATACTGGAAATGAATCACTTTTCATGCTGTGATAAACATAGTAGTTCATCTTCCACACTTCTTAGAATACCACATACTGTAAATACTACGTTGTTAGATTTTGTGTAAATATATGCGATATCACCACCAACTGCTCAGTATTATAATGGTCAACACATTACCAAACTGAATGAACTTTCAGATGAAAGAAATAAAATTGATTTAATATAGGTTTTATTATAAACAATAATTAGTTATTTTATTTAAAGTTGTTAGACTATCACATACATTCACAATAAAATGGACCGCCAGTGTATCCGAACAGTTAGAATCACTGCCTTTGGTGTGGAATGACCGGAATTTGATTCCCTGTGGCTCCTGAGGTTAACTTCTGGTATGTAGGTATAGAATCGGCAAATGTGGCACTGATCTCGAATTACAGCGTCCTATTTACATTGAATTCCCATCTGTTACAAAAGTGGTAGTAATTCCAAATTAGAATCTATTATTAATTGTTTTTGGTATTTCCATTATTTGCAATGATTCATCATTTTCAATATGGTGGTTACTCCAGGCCACTGTACTTTCATTAATCGTAAGTATATGATGTACCTGACTGAAACCATTTCACTTCAGGCTGTTTAATTATTATTTATTACAACTGTAGTTTCGACACTTGGTCACTGTGAAGCATTGTGGATGTTGGGACGCGCACAAGAACTAGTTGTGACATGTTGGAACATAGAAGTATTAAAGCAAAAACATTAGTGGAGAATGAGAACAGAAACGGGGGACAAAGAAAAATAGACACAGAGAGACAGAGCAAGAGAAGGGGGGGGGGGTTGTAAAGAACAAGACAGAGAGAGAGAGAGAAAGAGAGAGAGTGAGAGAGAGAGAGATGAAAGTCTCTACAGGAACAGAGTACACTAGCACTTTTTGTAGCAATAATGACACACAAATACAGAAGGAATGACACATACTATGGAATGAGGCAATAATTTGGTAATGGAATGTTTGTGCATTATGTTCAAAGCAAGACATTAAAATGTTCTCTCAGTGTATCGGTGAAATACAGTTGTGACCGTCTGTAGATAAGATTTAAAGAGTATATCAGGTGACGCCTGCTAACGGCGTAACTCATTAGGAAATAGATTCGGTATCAATAGATGGAGCGAGCAAGCGCAGAGCTCTTCAAGATTTAGAAGGGCAATGAGATAGCTGTAAGGGGCTGCAGCTGTGACCAAAGCAAAAACATTGATGAACCAGTGCTGTTGTGCGACTTAAACGTCGGCTTAGTTTATAAACACGCGAAATGAAAACAAAGCATTACATTCTATGTATTTATATTGTAATAGTGAACGAAAACATGTATTTTTAAAATTTATTTAAGATTATTTGGTATCTAATTTAGCAATTTTGTGTACTGGAGCAGTTTACTGAAATCGAAGATGCGAGAAGGAACTGACATTTTTTTAACTCAACACCAGTTTCGAAAGTCTGGAGTTTCACAGCGCAAGACCACACCATTGGCAGCAGAGTCATCAGCATGGCTTGCTGTCGTGGTCTGCTTCCGAATGTTCTGATAAAAGGTGAAAAAGCAAAATTCTGCCGTCTCCCTGTATTTGTGAAAGGTGTAGGTGTTGTGTGTATTTTATCTGTAACCTTATGAAGTGGATGCCTTTATGACACATTCATACAAATAAGTGCATTGAAGAACTGTAAAGTATAAAGAATGTTTCTGCGAACTGAAAGGACGGCAATACGCCGATAGTAACTGTGTGGGAGTGTAGCTTCTCGAAAAATACCCACTGAAATTATTCCACCTCCAGTCCAGTCGGACTTAGGACTTACCATACCTTGCCCAGCGTTGGTGAAAGTGATGCAAGCGAGGTGAGGCTCACGAACGTTTTTCTGCTAATGCTAGACAACATCTAATGTTCCAATGTAGTTCGAGATATATGGATCGAACTCAGCCTGTACCTTGGCCTTTATGGTCATCTGACTTAAATCCTTTGCATTTATTTCTCTGGGGTTCCCTCAGAAGTGTAGTGTAGAGCATTCCTGTTGATATGTTCCAGGAACAGCAGCAGCGCGTTTTACATCCTTGTCAAGGTTTACGATAAAATCAGACGATAGTGTACATAACTTGTAACATGAAGCGAACTGAAGTAATATTTTATTTGACATGTGGAACAATCGGGTATACTGCTAGATGTTTGTGTCGCTCTGGCACAGTATTTCGGCCACATAACTCGTTGCCTTCTTCAGGTGCTACCTGAGACTGCCATACTGGCTGCTGCTATCATCTTGTACTTTCGCTCTTTGGGGAAGTGTGAGGTGGGAGTCTGTAGCCTTTTGGCTTTTACTCCCCTGTGAATGTGTGTGTGTGTGATTTTTCTTTAATTTGTCTGGTGTCTGTGATATTGTGATGAATGTTCTGTTTGTGTCTGGTACTTGCCTGAGGTAGGCGAGATGATTGGTGTTTTGTGGGAAGGAACAGGATTAGGGATTGGGTGTTAGGATTTTCTCTTCGACTTAATCGTCAAAGATCGTCATATATCGCTTATGTTTATCGCGGGTCATGTCGTACCGACCTAGGGAGTGGATGAGGGTATTTCCTGATCTGGAAGAACCTTTGTAGAAAGCCCTAGCCAGATCTTGGAAGCGCTCTCTCAATAGTGGGATATCAGCTGCGACGTGCAGGTCATCTATGGGGAACCCAAGGGGTAAGTGCAATGCCCTCCTGAGGGCGCGGTTCTGCAGCCTCTGAAGTTTGTCCAGGTGCTGCTTTGCCGCGTATCCACAGATAGGGCACGCATATTCCATGACTGGCCGGATCAGGGCCAGGTACACGTTTACTGCTACTGGGCATGGAAGGAAGCTGGTTGAGTTTAGGATGGGGTATAGGATGGACATTCTGGCGCAGACCTTCCTGTGGACCTCGTCTACGTGGGGTTTCCACGTGAGACGAGAGTCCAAGGTTATGCCAAGGTACTTGGCGGTTCTGCTCCAGGGGAGTATGGTTCCATTTAGGTGAAGATGGAGGGGGGGACGTTGAGGACGTTTGCGCCTTCCGAGCCTACGGGTAATCAGCATTGCCTGCGTCTTCTCAGAATTGATGGTGATGCGCCAGCGACGGGCCCAAGTTTCTGTGTCGTCTAAAACCTTTTGTAGCCTACAGATGACCAGGTCCTTGTTAGCATCTCTCGTGTAGAAGGCTTTATCGTCAACGTACTGTGCAGTGTGCACCAGGGGGGCTGTTGGAGTGTCCGCGGTGTACAAACTGTACAAAACGGGCCCCAGGACCGATCCCTGTGGCACCCCAGCACGAATACGCCTTTTGGTGGAGGTGGCAGTTTCGACTTTGACAGAGAAAGTCCTATTCGTGAGATAGCTTTTGATCAGCTTAACTATGCTCCCGGGGAATCGTTGCGTGTACAACTTGTAGAGTAGCCCTCTATGCCATACTGAATCAAAAGCTTTGGCTACATCTAGTAGCACTATCCCGCAGTAGCCTCTGTGGTTGAATACTTCTGTGGCTGCTTCAACCACTCTCAAGACCTGTTGTGGGGCAGAGTGTTTCTGCCGAAACCCAAATTGGAAATCCGGTAGGAGCTGCTCTCTGGTAATACATTCCTGTATGGGTTTTAGCAGGAGGCGCTCATAGATCTTGCTGAGTGTTGGTAAGAGGCTAATCGGCCTGTAGTGCTGCGGGAATAGAGGGTCTTTTCCTGGTTTGTGTATCGCGACCACTTCCACATGTTTCCAGCAAGCTGGGAACTCATGGGTTCGAGTAATCTCGTTGAGGACGTTCGTGAGGTGTGTGATTGCTGTGGGTGGGAGATTTTTGACCACCTGGTTGGTGACACTGTCGTGCCCTGGTGCCTTTTTTGTAGGGAGGAACCTAATTACTCTTGCCACGTCCTCGAGGCAAAAAGTAAGGGTTCGTCCTCTGGGTCCTCATCGGCATTGAGGAAGACAGTCAGTTGACGACTGACTACCTCTTCATGCTCTTCATCTTGGGGTTCCGCCGCTTGGAAGTGCTTCTCGACGAGTCGGCGAGGGTGTTGGCCTTTCCAGCAAGGCTGTAGACCAGTCCCCGCTCGCCATGCAGTGGCGGCATCCTAGCACGTCTTTTTGGAAACTGTTTGGTGGCTTGCCATAGTGTATGATCGTCCACTTTGAGAGCTGTGAGGCGGTTTTGCCATTGCTGATTTCTGTGCTCATTGAGCGCTACCTTCAGTTCTCTCTGTAGACAATTGAGCAGCCTCCTGGTGGCCTGATTTCTGGTGATCTTCCACTCTTTTGCCACTCTGTTCTTATGTCGAATTTGAGCTAGCAAGTGTTCTGGGAGCTGTATTTGCGGTGGTGGGCCATCCCTTTGTGGAGGGATGGCTTCTTCCGCTGCCTGCAAGATGTTGCCAGTTAGGTCTTGTAGCGCTTGTTCCACTGTTTCGGCAGTAGGTGGCGGAGCGCGAGCGATATCAGAGGCGACAGTTTCTTGGTATCGCTCCCAGTCTGTACGTTTGTACGACGTCTGGTACCGTGGGAATGCTACCCATTCTCCCACATCGACTTCCAGAATCACTGGGTTGTGGTCGGAGGACATTCTGATCACAAACCCTGCGATCCTCCTAGTGAGAGCTATGTCTAACACGTCGGGCCTGCCTCCATTTTTTGGAAAATGTGTGGGCTCGACTGGACCCCATGTTTCAAAATGGTGGGTGCGCGCTAGTTGCTGCAGTTTGGCGCCTGCTCTTGAGGTTACTCTAGAATTTCAATCAGGGTGCTTGGCATTGAAGTCTCCCCCTATTATGAGTTTGCCTTCAATTTGCCCTAGAGCAGCTATGTCTCCCTCATCCATCTGGTCTTGTGGGGGTCGGTAGACTGCAACAATTGTTAGGGGTCCAGTGGCAGCGGTTACTTCCACCGCCACTGCTTCGATTTTGTTGGTAGCTGGTAAGAATACCTGGTGGTGGGGGATCCCTCTTTTTACGTATATGGCCACTCCTCCGCCTTGGGTTGGCCTGTCTTTGCGGTAGCTAACGTAGTTGGGGACTGTCGCTTTTATTCCCAGTTTTAGGTGGGTTTCTCCCATCATGCATATGTCGATGGAGAACTTCTTCATGAGTTCTCTGAACTCGACCTCTTGATTAACAATGCCATCTGCGTTAAAGACGCACATTGTCAGGCCTTGAATATTCGGTCGTCTATTCATGATGGGATTTTGATACTACTGAGGGAGTCGCGGAGGGGAGCGACTGCTGGACTGTTGCCTGAAGGGCGACAAGGAACTGTGTGTTCTGCTTGCCATATTGGAGGATCTCGTCCATTATTTACTCCCAGAGGGCGCAGGGTGCTCTCTCTGCCGACCGCGCCCATCTGGCGCAGCTTGTAATGTGTTGTCTATTCCCCAGTGCTCCCTCGGACATCCGGGCCCGACTTGGACGCCATCTGTGGCAGCTGTCTGAGGCCCGTCTGTGTCGGGTGTTCCGTTCGCGGTACGCGCCCGCCTGGTGCTGCTCTTGAGGTTTTGGCCCTTCCCTGGTGCTGCCACGGACGTCCGCGCCCGGCTCGTCCACCATCTGTGGTCGTGGCAGCTGTCTGGGGCCGGACCCGCGTTTGACGTTCCTTTCGTGGTCCGCGCTCAATTGGCACTGTTCCTGAGGTGTTGGCATCTCCCTGTTGCTCCCATTGACATCCGCGCCTGCCTCGTCCACCATCTGCAGTTTTGGCAGCTGTCTGAGGCCCGTCTCGCGTCGGGTGCTCCACTCACGGTCCGCGCCCGCCTGGCGCTGCGCCTGCGGTGTTACTACTTCTTGAGGAATTTCTTAATTATTATTATATTGTCGCCCTTATGTGGTAGCAATACCTAACCCTGGTAATTATTTGCTTATGTATTCTGAATCTGGAAGAGTTAATTGGCTGTCCCCTATCAGGATTAAAGGAAATTGCACCAAGAAAGAGTCAGCTCTTAAGGGCTGTATACACGGCAGAGTGATGTATATAGTAGACATAGTTAATTTTTATGTGTCTTACGTTTTTTCTGTTTTTTTTTCTTTCTCGGTGATCTTCTGACTGTTCTGATGTAGTCCACCACGGACTTTTATCCTGCATCTACCTCTTCATATCGGAGTAGCACTTGCACGCTATCGACTCTGTTGTTGTAGTCTCCACCTCCTTACCGAACTTCAAGCGCTTCTTATCGTTCCTTGGTACTTCGGAATCCCACTTCCTTCCACACTGATTCTTCCGGACGATTGTCTTAAACTTCAGTCTAGCATTCGTCAATATAAAATGCGATGTGACCCCATAACTGTTCCTAGGTATGCCTTACAATCGAATATCTCATTTCAAAAGCTCTCTCTGACCATGATTTATCCCAGATGGAATCTTCCCAAGTTTCCAGGACTTTTCCAAGTATAAGTCCTCCACTTGTGATACATCAACAGGGTATTCGACTTCATCCTTTGCAAGTTTAGTGCATAGCTAAATCAGTCTTTCTTCTATCTCATTCTCATTGCCAAGCTGCCAAGCCCACAGTCTCTCATTCTTTTATTTTTTTCCGCCGGCCGCGGTGGTCTCGCGGTTCTAGGCGCGCAGTCCGGAACCGTGGGACTGCTACGGTCGCAGGTTCGAATCCTGCCTCGGGCATGGATGTGTGTGATGTCCTTAGGTTAGTTAGGTTTAAGTAGTTCTAAGTTCTAGGGGACTAATGACCACAGCAGTTGAGTCCCATAGTGCTCAGAGCCATTTGAACCATTTTTTTTTTTTTATTTTTTTCCCCCAGCACCGCATTCCACTTAACCTTCATTGTTAGCTTTTATCTCCCTTTACACACTGAATTAAGCGCTCAGTATCCTCATATACATTCTTTATCCCTTCATATTGTGCTTGTGACACTGGTTTGCCGCCGAATCTGAAGACATCAAAGTTATCTCTAAACTGTTCACTGTAGCTCAGTCGGTGCTTCCTTCCCTTTTCACAACGAGTTCTACTCATGTTTTACCATTTTCTGCCGCTGTTTATGTTACCATATATCCATCTGCCCAGAAATCTACACCTTACTTTCATTCCACTTCACCTATCCTCACTATAATTGACCCTCGGAATGGTCAGTTTCAGATTTTTCTAGCTATTCTACTACGTTCAAATTCATGCATTTCAAGTTCCCGGCACGTAGAATAGTATCCATTGTTTGTTTTTGCTTTTTCTCCTAATGGTCACCTCCACCTTGGCATTCTGGGGATACGAATGGTGTCTATTCTGGAATCTTTTGCCAATGAAGATATCATCATAACACTTGATAATCATAGTTATACAGATCTCATAAGTACACCAAGATACACACCAGATATATTTGTTCCAATTGTATTATTGTGTTATATTCAACGTGAAATACTAATTCCTATGAGAAAATTGCTGTCACAGTTACATGATCTTAAATACACTCCTGGAAATGGAAAAAGGAACACATTGACACCGGTGTGTCAGACGCACCATACTTGCTCCGGACACTGCGAGAGGGCTGTACAAGCAATGATCACACGCACGGCACAGGGGACACACCAGGAACCGCGGTGTTGGCCGTCGAATGGCGCTAGCTGCGCAGCATTTGTGCACCGCCGCCGTCAGTGTCAGCCAGTTTGCCGTGGCATACGGAGCTCCATCGCAGTCTTTAACACTGGTAGCATGCCGCGACAGCGTGGACGTGAACCGTATGTGCAGTTGACGGACTTTGAGCGAGGGCGTATAGTGGGCATGTGGGAGGCCGGGTGGACGTACCGCCGAATTGCTCAACACGTGGGGCGTGAGGTCTCCACAGTACATCGATGCTGTCGCCAGTGGTCGGCGGAAGGTGCACGTGCCCGTCGACCTGGGACCGGACCGCAGCGACGCACGGATTCACGCCAAGACCGTAGGATCCTACGCAGTGCCGTAGGGCACCGCACCGCCACTTCCCAGCAAATTAGGGACACTGTTGCTCCTGGGGTATCGGCGAGGACCATTCGCAACCGTCTCCATGAAGCTGGGCTACGGTCCCGCAAACCGTTAGGCCGTCTTCCGCTCACGCCCCAACATCGTGCAGCCCGCCTCCAGTGGTGTCGCGACAGGCGTGAATGGAGGGACGAATGGAGACGTGTCGTCTTCAGCGATGAGAGTCGCTTCTGCCTTGGTGCCAATGATGGTCGTATGCGTGTTTGGCGCCGTGCAGGTGAGCGCCACCATCAGGACTGCATATGACCGAGGCACACAGGGCCAACACCCGGCAACATGGTGTGGGGAGCGATCTCCTACACTGGCCGTACACCTCTGGTGATCGTCGAGGGGACAGTGTATAGTGCACGGTACATCCAAACCGTCATCGAACCCATCGTTCTACCATTCCTAGACCGGCAAGGGAACTTGCTGTTCCAACAGGACAATGCACGTCCGCATGTATCCCGTGCCACCCAACGTGCTCTAGAAGGTGTAAGTCAACTACCCTGGGCAGCAAGATCTCCGGATCTGTCCCCCATTGAGCATGTTTGGGACTGGATGAAGCGTCGTCTCACGCGGTCTGCAAGTCCAGCACGAACGCTGGTCCAACTGAAGCGCCAGGTGGAAATGGCATGGCAAGCCGTTCCACAAGAGTACATCCAGCATCTCTACGATCGTCTCCATGGGAGAATAGCAGCCTGCATTGCTGCGAAAGGTGGATATACACTGTACTAGTGCCGACATTGTGCATGCTCTGTTGCCTGTGTCTATGTGCCTGTGGTTCTGTCAGTGTGATCATGTGATGTATCTGACCCTAGGAATGTGTCTATAAAGTTTCCCCTTCCTCGGACAATGAATTCACGGTGTTCTTATTTCAATTTCCAGGAGTGTATTTTGCATTATGAAGCATTATACTACTCTGTTTCGTCATTCATACTGTTAGGATACGTTAATTGATGTAGACGTTTAGGGGATTTCATTTAATGTTTCCTAGGGCAGGTCAGTTGATTCAATGATATGTCCATACAGAAACACACTCTTGTTTTAAATGACACGAGTTTTCCTATACAATGTAAGAAATACTGCTATCTTTTAGGTTTTAATGTATAGTTACAGTGCCCCACTTACCAGTGGCTTCTGGAACTTTGAGCCAAGGGCGCCGTATCGCTGAGGAAGCATTGTCTTCTTCTTTGTGATAGCAGGCCCATAGCGGTAGTGCTCAAGTGCCTTCTCAGTGTATGAAGTAGAGTCGGTACTGGGCACCCATATGAAGGGTAACCCACATCTGCGTCAAGGAAGATTAGTATCAATAATTGGTATAAAAATAATTATTAGTCGAAACATTGATTTCGCATCGCAGAAGAAAATGTTATAGTAATACAGTTATTTTTAGTAAAGCGCGCGGACTAATATGAGATTTGTGGTTGAAACTGTGACGTGTCAGTGAATCTGTTATTGTGGTGGAGAAACTTAATGGTTGTAGAAAACAATGAAAAGGCTTCCGTAAGCGGTCTAACTAATATGGACACAATTGCAGCAATGGTAGCTTGAGTATGAATGTGAAACAAATTGCCGGCCGGTGTGACCGTGCGGTTCTATGTGCTACAGTTTGTTACCCCGTGACCGCTGCGGTTGCAGTTTCGAATCCTGCCTCGGGCATGGATGTGTGTGATGTCTCTAGGTTAGTTAGGTTTAAGTAGTTCTAAGTTCTAGGGGACTGATGACCACAGATATTAATTCCCATAGTGTTCAGAGCCATCTGAACCATTTTTTTTGACACAACGCTTCACTGTCATCCATAACAATCGGACTAGAGAAAGCAGGAATCGCGTTGCGAGGGCTCCGTATGAACACAGTTGTGCATATTTATAGTTCATCTAAGAGTTTTGATGTGTTACTTTGTCAATATCAGAATGGGTGACATAAATTGTGTATTTTCTGACTGCGATGAGTGAGACGCTCACTTTTCTTTACGCCACTAAGAGACAGTAAACTGAGTATCTGACATAGTTTTCAGCTTGATACCTCTACCTGTTCCTGTTATAAAAGTGGTCTTAACAGGTGGCGTCATCTTTTGGTTGCGATAGTCTACAAGTTTAAATTTTTTACACTGCCATGAGACCATAGGTGTTAAGCTTCGACGTAAGTTTAGACTTTTACCTCGAACCGTTCCTGAGGAAAAGAAATGTTAATAGCTATAGAGGAAGATGGACCTAGAACAAACGAGAAGAAAATATTTTGTTCTGTGACAAAATTGTTTTTTTACTTATACTGTGAGTCTTTGCTGCTTGCCAAATTTGATGATTGTACGTGGAAGTACTCTCTAAGTTCTGATGAGTGAATTTGCAACTATCAAAATGAGTGAGATAAATGGCGATATGTTTTGATTTAGTAGACTTAGAAGCTGAAATTATCACACCGCCGTGAGACCAGAGACCTCAGTATTTGACACAAATTGTAACTGGATACCTCTAGCTGTTCCTGATAAATAGGAGCCTCAACACACTGACAGACGGACAACGTAGTGATACTATACGGTTTCCGTTTTTACAGGCTAAGGTATGAAACTGTAAAGATGTAGTCAGGACCATACTCACTGCTGAAAAGACGCATATGGGGAAGGAGTCCATTGTCACAGTATTGTTGACGGTGAAGTGTGCTGTGTTCAGGGATCTGGAGGTCACTAAAACCATGCAGTCTTATGCCTCCCCACTCCTGGATCACCAAACCGATGATGTTGGGTAATATTCCCACCTGCTGCTGTATGAGGGCACATCCCGAATAAATTCCCAGACGGAATCTTCGTAAACTACACATGATCCCACTCTTAGTTGTCCCAGTCCCTGTGCTCCTGGTACCACCGCAAATGTTGCCGCCGATGTGTGGGTGTCAACGAAACAGAACATACTGGCCGTCGGACAAAGAGACCACCCACCACGCACTCTCCGTGCCATTGTGGAGCGTGATATTGTGTGCCTTGCAGTCAGGTTAAATGTGGTTGCAATGACACCCGCTGCTGTACGTGGGTCCCTTCTTGCCTGCTGCAGTGATCTACTTCTGTACTGGCCGTGGTCGACCACCTCCTCTCCTGCGGGCAACAATATCTGTTGTTCAGGAGGGCCCCACACGCGTGAAACAATACTATGAGCATTACCAAGCTCGTGGGCTATAATCGTGCCATTTCGTTCTTCTTCCAGTTTCCCAATGTTGTTCTCTGTGTGAAGTGATCAAATGTTGTATCAGGGTTTGTTGTAATGAAGAATAGCACCACAGTGCACAGCAACTACTCGACAATTAGTAGCAGACACTGCTTTATACCGTTCGTTTAGCTGCCTCGTGTAGTGGGCTAACTCACATTCGACGCTACAGTAAAGATGACCTAACGCCATATAACATCTAACTCTGTGCACAACAAGGAGACATCTGGTAACATGCTCCCGCACTTTTATACGTTTGTTACCACCAAGTTGTTAGTATATGTTACTTTATACAGATCGTGCCTTTGTTAATATACTATGTTGCCTTATCCATATCGTCCATAAGTTCTGACCGAGCAAGGTGGTGCAGTGGTTAGACACTGGACTCGCATTCGGGAGGACGACGGTTTAATCCCGCGTCCGGCCATCCTTATTTAGGTTTTCCGTGATTTTCCTAAATCACTCCAGGCAAATGCAGGGACGGTTCCTCTGAAAGATCACCACCGACTTCCTTCCCCATCCGTCCCTAATCCGGAGAGGCCGATGACCACGCTGTCTGGTCACCTTTCCCAAATAACCAAACCAAACCAAACCAAAAGTTTTGCAGAGTAGTGATTTCGGAATAAGCGTCTTCATTGTATTGAGAAGTAGAATTATAAGTAAATGGTGAGAAAAGAAAATGCGTGAGGGTAGGAAGAAACTAAAGAACAAAAAGATAGGAAAGTCTCCAAATCGATAAACACATATTTGAAGAAGTAGATGAGTTCAAATATCTAGTGAACAACAAAAACGATGAGAATCAAGAAACAGAGGCTAGGTTCAAAGCTGCATCCAGAGCATCATACTCACTCAACAAACTACTGTCGTCTAAGATTTTTTCAAGATAACGCAAACTAAAAATATAAGAAACCATAGTTAGACCGTTATTACGATATGGGGCGGAAATATAGAGAAAGATCACTACACGGTGCGAAAGACAAAAATTTTAGGAAATAAAATCCTGCGAAAGATATTTGGACCAATCTAGGAGGGAGGAGAACAGCGAAGAAGAAAGAACAAGGAGCTCAGTGAGCTATACAATGAACCAGACGTAGTTCCAGAAGCCAAGACAAGAAGACTAAGATGGGCCGGTCACGTATATAGAAGAGAGCAGGGATCCTTACTGAGAGAAGTCTCATAGAATATACCGGAAGGACGAAGACCTGTAGGTGTACGGAAAATGAGATGCAGAGACCAGGCTCCAGAGGATCTATGTTTACTGCGAGCAAAGAAAGAAGACCCCGAAGACAGAATACTCTGTAAGAGGCTACCTGAAAAGGCCGAAAACCGACTGCGGTTTGTGGGGCCAGGAGAGTAAGAGTAAGTGAAAGTGAGTAGGTATTGTATTTAGAAGCGAATATTGAGTACTCACACAATTTCGAGAACATTAGAAAGAATTCACTGTTGTAATTTCTTAACTTCTGATATTTAGTGGGGAACTGCAGCTTACAGTCATCTTGGAATGCGTAAATACAGGTCAGTATAGTTTTCAAGAGAGTGTTACACCTTCCTTCCTGAAAAACAGTGCCATATTCCTGTAACGATGATGGAGGTAGTTAGCAGTCAGGCATCATTCTCCGCAAAGCAGATCACAAATGCTCAACGATATTGAGATCTGGTGATTGTAATGGTCAGGAGAAATGAGACGATTCACCCTGGTGCTCGCAAAACCAGTCGTTAATGATGAGACCCGTGAACACGAGCCATTGTACCATAGAGCTTGATATGATCGGCCAAAATGGGCACACACACCTTGACAGGAGCGCGACTTTGCAGTTTATCCATGGATCCCATGGAAATCCCCGATATGAGTGTCCATATCATCAAGAACTTTTCCCCTTCATCCAATATCTTACTCGGCCAGAAGCAGGAGATAGTGTGAAAGAAGACTCATAGACCAAACGGCATTCCTCCATTCTTCAGTAGTCTTGGTTTTGTGGCTTCTCCTGTTACGGGCATTTGCATCACTGTTAAGTTCACCCTGGATAAGTTCACTCTGGAATTCCATACATACGAATTCGCTTCGAGTTGTCTTGAACGCGAGGGCGACATTTGGTTCTGCAGTGCCTGATGCAGCTGCCATCTTTTTGTTTTTCGATGTCACGCCATTACGATCCCTCAACATACAGACAGTCGTCCGCGTTGCGAGTTAGCAGTTTAAGTTTTCCTTTTCCTTTCCGCTTTACCTGTATGCGACATCATTCTTCGAGACAGGGCCTCCTGAAACACCAAACTCTTCGACTCACTTGGTTATGGAACCAACCACCATAACAACAAGATCAAGTTGCCCAGTTTCGAATACACAGCTCAGAAATAATACACCCATAGCTCCACAGAACAATGTTCAATGCACGAATGTCAGTGTTAGCGAACTGAGGAGGCTGCGTAGGTTCCGTTCGGGGTTAGATTCAACAATGCAGCCCGCAGGCTTGCCTGGCATCCATATGTATCTTCATGCATGCATATTTCTTGGTGTATTACTATCTTTGTCCAGCCGCTGTATGGGTGAAAAGACCGTTTGTGAACAGAACTGGAGGCATTCTGAAACTTTATTCGCGTATTGCAACTTTTTCCATAGTAGAATTTGTACAGTTCGAGAGCGTGCCTGAACCGTTTCACATGAGACCAGTGGCAAGCGAAGTGATTGTACTCACCAGATTCTAAAGCTACACCTGGTGAAATAAGCTGTGTGAAGACCTTTCTACGTAGTTCGCTATGGTTGTCATAAGTTAAATACTGTCCTATTATGAAATATCACACAATAAGTGGAAGGAACTCTGCATTCTGCGCTCCTTATAAACAATGAATAATACTAACTGTTAGACTGGCTTGCATTTGTGAAGTTTTGAATGCAGTGTGAGCAGGACACCAGTGTCGTGCCATCGAGTGCATGTTAGGTGCACCAGAATCGCGCATTACAAAGTCAAAAATAATGTCTCATCCCAAGTGCGCAACTGCGGTGCCATCAACAGTCTACGTTTCATTTGAGGCTTCAGACAAAGGGAAACATTCCTATATTGATCTTCAGACGGGGTCAACGTTTTAATGGACATTAAATTGAGTTTTGTATTGCAAAAGAGGTCCTTAGCCTGAATAGCAACGTTATTCTCCTACACACGAGAAAGTTTTCACAACGTGGTCATCTTTCTTCCTGACAAGGCTGCTTGGCGATGTGTCCGCAAGTTGACAGGATGATAAATGCTTTTGTTACACTGTATTCGAAGCGCGTATGGGTCTTCCCGAATACACTGCCACTACCCTCTTCACTTTATAAATGAAGCGGTGGCCAACAGGACGAAAATATTAATTTGATGTCGGACGGGCCTTGTTGTTACCTTTGGCAAAGTTACAAATATTATAATACCATGGCTTTTGAGATGATTATTTCAACGTGTTGTGATTTAATTTACGTAAATAAGGGTAGAGTGAAATGAGGTACTTATATGTGGAAATAACTACAAATATTAATTCACATATATTCCACATTAATTCTCATTACATTAAATGCATTACATGTAACGCAACAGAGACGACTAAAATGTTTATAATTCCAGTATCTCATTTTAATATTTGCCTGTGAAACATTTTAATGGATAATATTAAGCGAATGTGGGGAAAATAAATCTTCATTAAAGGTAAGTACAAACATAGAGAAGGTATGAAATGAATACCAAGAGTGGTAGAGCAGTGCTAAAGATTAATTAATACATGTATTCCAGTGAAGTGAGAAAGAAATCGCTGGCCAGGGTATACTGACATAGGTTCTCCATGGTATCAACAAATCATTTGAGCAAAATGACACCATGTTGTGTTAAGTACGGAAATACCAGAATTTTATCCCAGAACTCGTCCAGCGTGAGTTTGTGCTTTACTGACAGATAGCATAAACTTGAACGTCTTTCTTACACAAACAGTATAGCGATCCAAAGACGAAATCCACGTAAGTTTAATGGCTCATTGTTACACTTGAGAAAATGGACAGGCGCAAAGGCATAGGTGTGGGAAGAAAGAGCCAGTTCTGTATGAGAATTAGGAAATAAAAATAATTGTTTAGCAAATAGAAGAAAATTAAATACAACAGCGGAGAAACTTATATATTAAAACAGCTCCTCACAAACTCGTGCAGTTATAACAAAACGTTTGAACTGGATACTAACGTAAAAATTACCTCGTGCTCATTATATAGCTGACGAATCAGTCTCATAATTTACGATCAGATGTTAAGAAAGAGTTCATATAAAGCTGGTCAGATGAAGCTATTCTACGAAATAACAAAATACTGGTATCTTCTATTGTTAATAAATGCGTAAGTTCCTTACAATAGATAAAGTCTTCTTACTCTAAAACAAGACGAAATGAAATACATTGACCGGTAATCTTTATGCTGCATTGGAAAGCCTGACATGTACGATAAGACGGCTAGTATACGCTGATAAAGTTTCAAAGAAAAATGGTAGATATTGACTTCACGTTTACAACTGATGCAGTAGCTTGAAAATGGTTACTAGAGGAATCCCTTCAACGTGTACTTCCGTCTTCCGCTTGATATCACTGTACATTACTTTACAAAATCACTACAAGTCAACTAATTACCAACATTATTAATAATTAGCTGCCCCGAACTGAAAACAATTTTGGAGGAAGAGTAATATAAAGAGCAGTGCGGCTGGGCATTTCTACTGATACTTAAAACTGTGCCTGTCTATAACTGAACAGTCGTTATCGACGAAATACTAGTCCGTAGACATTACTGCATTTCTCGACATCTTATATAGGAAAACAGAAATGTAGGTTCCAGCGTAGCATAGCCAAGCCATCATTCTTTTACACGCGTTGAAGTGTCACAAGGATTCTTTTCCTTTCTTAACCAATATAACTGATCTTGAGTAGACAGTGATGTCTTATGGAACAAAATACAATGCTCTCATGTCGAGAAGAGAACTTGAACAGTGTCTGGAACTGAATAGTAATAACGATGAATTAATTTTAATATCCATGGGTAAAAGCGGATCTCTGTAATTTATTTGTCCCTTGTGAAATTCTTTTCTTCTTGGCTGCTTTAATGGTCTCCTCCTTGCTTGAATGTGTACGGATATATTGCCCATGTGAGTCGTATTGAAAAATAAGTAACGCCAAGTGATATTGATTGCATTGTGTTTCATCACTGTAATGTCAACATTACGTTTTATTAGTTCATCTCATGGGTCAAGAGCGAATTTTTGCGACCAGAATTAGGCAGCTTGGTCGCAGTCTGTCCAGCTGTCATTGTGGCCACCTCGCTGAGGTAATTCTTAATAATTCTCATGTATATTTATTATTCAGACCCAGCTTGTCTTACCTTGGCCAAGACCGATTTGCCTTGTGTAAGGGAATAAGATCTTTGGGGGGATGGTCGGTTGGTTGCATAGAGGTGACGAGTCGGTCGGTTGGTTTTTAAAATCGGGATTAGAGATTGTCGTACGATGGGACCGCGGCATGGCGTGGCGGTGGAGAGTTGGCTGTTGCTCCGTGGTCTAGTCTGGCGGTGCGAGACGTGTGGGTCGAGTTGACAGGACAAGGCTGTAAGCTCTTGCTTTGAACACCCGGGGGCCACGGCTGTGGTTCCGAGTCGCTACTTGGTGGGACTGGCGACGGCTGTCTTTAAATTTTCCGCATGGAGGGAAGGATGATGGACTAGTAACTCGCCTAACCTGAGGAGTGGTATTTCGCCGCCGTGTGTGCAGAGAAGAGGAGGGCTCTGGTGACAGACCGCGTGGCTGCGTGACTGTGCCCATTTGGGTACGCTGGCGACGTGGATACGGTGAGGAACCTTTGCATCGGAGTTCACTTTCTGTTTCTCTGATAAACTGCAGGTTAAATTAGTTAAAGGTTTAGATGTTAATCGAAGAATTTTGGTTTGTGTAACCAGCGTCTTTTCTGCCTTGTGGCCTTCTGCGTTCGGGTTTCCTGTGCCTGTCGCCGGTGTATTTATAGATAGTGATCTTTTCCGGTTCTTCTTAGTACTGCCTGGAAGGAAGTGTATTTTTGGGCAGGGATTATGGTTCCTGATTTGATTCCTCCTCCTCCCCTGGCCTCGCGTGTGGTCGATGTGATTGCTGAATGTGAGGCGTTGTGGGTCTGTTAGTCCGCTTCTAGCCTGAGCATGATTCGGGAGACAATTGTGGCGGCACTTACACCCGGTCGGTTTATTATTTCTATCCCAGGACATTTTGGTGGCATGACATAGTATTAAAGTTGATAGTGATTGTAAAATGTTAAATGGTTGTATTTGACTCTGATTGTTTTTGGCAACTGTTAAAAAAGGTTAAGTTTAACTTTCGTTGGTGGGTTTTTTAGAATTGCGGGTGACATTAAAATTGTTAGTTATTGTAAAAGGTGAATGACTGTATCTTTACTCCGATTGTTTTAATCTGCTTGGCATACTTTGAAAATGCTAGTTCAGCCTCCTGTAGGAGAGCCCTTGTAATTTAATATCTTGTTGTGCCAAAATTTAAAAGAAGTGGCTCCCTACATGTCGGTAGCGAAATGGTTTGCAGGTTAGTATTTTTCTTTCATTACTTCGAAAGATTTAATTTTGTTATTAAATGCTTTATCAAAGTCTGTGTTAAGTAAAATGGCTTGGCTATTAACGGTAAAGTAAAGTTTGCAATGTCATTACTTGGAAAATCTTGATTTGTTATCAAATGTTTTGTCAAAGCCGGTTTTAAGTAAAATGGCTTTGCCGTTAACTGTAAAGTAAATTGTTTTGAAAAGGCACTTATGCCTGCTAGCTTCTTTTGGATCTGTTCCTGGTAGTAATCAATAAAGAAATTGTGTACTGCAACTCGGCAGTAACCAACTAATTCGGGCCCCGTTTCCCAACTCGGGGATTTCCTTGATTAATCGTACCGCCCGTCTCATCCACTGTCATACGAATTAAAATTTCTGTGTTAAAAAAGGTCTCTTGCTATTTCGGACTACAACTCAAGATACATTTCTTAATAACGAAAAAATTATGAAAAATTTATTGAAATTTATGTTGCTATTTCGGGAAAGATGGTATAGTATATCCAATGCTGTGAAAAATGTCGATTTCCCTCAGTAATAGAGACTTTGAGATGCTCACGTATTCCTGGGGACAGAGTCCGACATATTCTGAATCAGGTCTGCCAATAAATCCTACCTGCATGTTTGCATTGTCACGTCTGGGCCACCTGCTGTGGCCTAGTGGCTCTGGTGCTTCAGTCCAGAACCGCGCTACTGCTGCGGTCGCGGTTTCGAGTCCTGCCTTGGATGTGAGTGGAGTCCTTGGTTTGTTTAGGTTTAAGTAGTTCTAAGTTCTAGGTGACTGATGTCCTCAGATGTTAAGTCCAATAGTGCTCAGAGCCACTTGAACCATTTTGTCACCTCTGGGAGCGAGGGCATAGTATGTATGTTAGTTCATACAAAGGAAAGTTTTAGTAGGACTAAGTATGTGTCAGCTCACTCTGAATTGTTGCCAAATTTATTCAATATGGCGGCCATGATAACAAAGATGGTGGCATGTAGACTTTGCAACAGCGCATGACATCATCCAAGATGGCCGATTTTGGCGGGAAGATTGGCCAATTGTGCTATGTCTACTAACCTAACCCCAGAAAAAATGGCACGAATTTTGAAGTTTGGCGCGAAAATAGGTCAATTATGCTACGTACACTAACCTAACCCTCCAGAAGATAATTGCGCCAAATTCAAATTCCAACCAGACATTGAATGCAAAACTGTACTTGTCTTTATTGTTATTCATTATTAATGATTATCATTTATTATCATTCATTATCATTTATTATTATTTATATCATTCATGTAGACGTTCGAGACTGGCCACAGTTCACTACATAACGTGTGGAAGTGTATGATAATGGAGGACTGTCGGAGAAATAAGTACAAGAATTCTGTTCAGTAGATTTCGGCAACGAAGAAGGATGGAGCCCGGATGCATCCCGTAACCAGCATTTGCTTATGCGCATGCATAAACTGCAGACATATTTACCATCAAGCATTCACTCTTCCAAAACACACGAGATGCCCACTTGATGTTAAATAACTCCGGTCTAAACATGTTCGTATACTACATATATACCATTGAAGACCATTATGGAGAATGTGTTCAATCGAAGAGTTATTGGTGTTTGACCACGATGAGCTTAGAAGCTATGTAGTTTGCAAGCGTACAGCCGAGGACTGCCTCCATAGCCTCCTACATGTGGAATGGAAGCTCTCATTAATGCTCGAACACATGAACAAAAATACTGTCCTCCAAATAAATTCTTTGCAGCGACATGCTATAATAATGCATTACCCATATCTTGGAAACATCTGCTACTGTTGGAACTGCTTGCCTTTTGTAAAGCATACATATAACTAATGGCAAATGTAATTTACTTCAAGCTGATGGCTCTAAAACATTTTCAACTACAAAGATAAATTATTTTTTCACTACAACAGCCATGTGAACGTATATGTGTCAATGTGTCGTTCTAATGTGGCATTGTGTCATTTTATATATATATATATATATATATATATATATATATATATATATATATATATATATATATATATATAGGGTGTTTCAAAAATGACCGGTATATTTGAAACGGCAATAAAAACTAAACGAGCAGCAATAGAAATACACCGTTTGTTGCAATATGCTTGGGACAACAGTACATTTTCAGGCGGACAAACTTTCGAAATTACAGCAGTTACAATTTTCAACAACAGATGGCGCTGCAAGTGATGTGAAAGATATAGAAGACAACGCAGTCTGTGGGTGCGCCATTCTGTACGTCGTCTTTCTGCTGTAAGCGTGTGCTGTTCACAACGTGCAAGTGTGCTGTGGACAACATGGTTTATTCCTTAGAACAGAGGATTTTTCTGGTGTTGGAATTCCACCGCCTAGAACACAGTGTTGTTGCAGCAACTTTTCAATGGAGGTTTAATGTAACCAAAGGACCGAAAAGCGATACAATAAAGGACCTGTTTGAAAAATTTCAACGGACTGGAAATGTGACGGATGAACGTGCTGGAAAGGTAGGGCGACCGCGTACGGCAACCACAGAGGGCAACGCGCAGCTAGTGCAGCAGGTGATCCAACAGTGGCCTCGGGTTTCCGTTCGTCGAGTTGCAGCTGCGGTCCAAATGACGCCAATGTCCACGTATCGTCTCATGCTCCAGAGTTTACACCTCTATCCATGCAAAATTCAAACGCGGCAAACCCTCAGCGCCGCTACCATTGCTGCACGAGAGACATTCGCTAACAATATAGTGCACAGGATTGATGACGGCGATATGCATGTGGGCAGCATTTGGTTTACTGGCGAAGCTTATTTTTACCTGGACGGCTTCGTCAATAAACAGAACTGGCGCATATGGGGAACTGAAAAGCCCCATGTTGTAGTTCCATCGTCCCTGCATCCTCAAAAAGTACTGGTCTGGGCCGCCATTTCTTCCAAAGGAATCATTGGCCCATTTTCCAGATCCGAAACGATTACTGCATCAGGCTATCTGGACATTCTTCGTGAATTTGTGGTGGTACAAACTGCCTTAGACTACACTGCAATCACCTCGTGGTTTATGCAAGATGGTGCCCGGCCACATCGCACGGCCGACGTCTTTAATTGCCTAAATGAATATTTCGATGATTGTGTGATTGCTTTGGGCTATGCGAAACCTACAGGAGACGGCGTGGATTGGCCCCGCTATTCGCCAGACATGAACCCCTGTGACTTCTTTCTGTGGGGACACTTGAAAGACCAGGTGTACCGCCAGAATCCAGAAACAATTGAACAGCTGAAGCAGTACATCTCATCTGCATGTGAAGCCATTCCGCCAGACACGTTGTCAAAGGTTTCGGGTAATTTCATTCAGAGACTACGCCATATTATTGCTACACATTGGTGGATATGTCGAAAATATCGTACTATAGAGTTTACCAGACCGCAGCGCCATCTGTTGTTGACAATTGTAACTACTGCAATTTAGAAAGTTTGTCTGCCTGAAAATGTACTGTTGCCCCAAGCATATTGCAACAAACGGTGTATTTCTATCGCTGCTCGTTTAGTTTGTATTGCCGTTTCAAATATACCGGTCATTTTTGAAACAACTTGTATATATATAATGAATTTAATTTGTGGAACTCACATACTTAAAACCAGTTCTGACTGGATGGCTAGTGGAAGGTGAAACTTACAAACTAAAATCTATAACAACTAATCAGATCGAAGCAGATATGAACTGCACAAAATTGTATTTTCTTCTCCATCATTATAAAATGAGTAATTGTTTGCCTAAAACTTTATCTTTTTGCTCATATATACACTCGTGGAAATGGAAAAAAGAACACATTAACACCGGTGTGTCAGACCCAACATACTTGCTCCGGACATTGCGAGAGGGCTGTACAAGCAATGATCACACGCACGGCACAGCGGACACACCAGGAACCGCGGCGTTGGCCGTCGAATGGCGCTAGCTGCGCAGCATTTGTGCACCGCCGCCGTCAGTGTCAGCCAGTTTGCCGTGGCATACGGAGCTCCCTCGCAGTCTTTAACACTGGTAGCATGCCGCGACAGCGTGGACGTGAACCGTATGTGCAGTTGACGGACTTTGAGCGAGGGCGTATAGTGGGCATGCGGGAGGCCGGGTGGACGTACCGCCGAATTGCTCAACACGTGGGGCGTGAGGTCTCCACAGTACATCGATGTTGTGCCAGTGGTCGACGGAAGGTGCACGTGCCCATCGACCTGGTACCGGACCGCAGCGACGCACGGATTCACGCCAAGACCGTAGGATCCTACGCAGTGCCGTAGTGGACCGCACCGCCACTTCCCAGCAAATTAGGGACACTGTTGTTCCTGGGGTATCGGCGAGGACCATTCGCTACCGTCTCCATGAAGCTGGGCTACGGTCCCGCACACCGTTAGGCCGTCTTCCGCTCACGCCCCAACATCGTGCAGCCCGCCTTCAGTGGTGTCGCGACAGGCGTGAATGGAGGGACGATTGGAGACGTGTCGTCTTCAGCGATGAGAGTCGCTTCTGCCTTGGTGCAAATGATGGTCGTATGCGTGTTTGGCGCCGTGCAGGTGAGCGCCACCATCAGGACTGCATACTACCGAGGCACACAGGGCCAACACCCGGCATCATGGTGTGGGGAGCGATCTCCTACACTGGCCGTACACCTCTGGTGATCGTCGAGGGGACACTGAATAGTGCACGGCACATCAAAACCGTCATCGAACCCATCGTTCTACCATTCCTAGACCGGCAAGGGTACTTGCTGTTCCAACAGGACAATGCACGTCCGCATGTATCCCGTGCCACCCAACGTGCTCTAGAAGGTGTAAGTCAATTATCCTGGCCAGCAAGATCTCCGGATCTGTCCCCCATTGAGCATGTTTGGGACTGGATGAAGCGTCGTCTCACGCGGTCTGCACGTCCAGCACGAACGCTGGTCCATCTGAGGCGCCAGGTGGAAATGGCATGGCAAGCCGTTCCACAGGACTACATCCAGCATCTCTACGATCGTCTCCATGGGAGAATAGCAGCCTGCATTGCTGCGAAAGGTAGATATACACTGTACTAGTGCCGACTTTGTGCATGCTCTGTTGCCTGTGTCTATGTGCCTGTGGTTCTGTCAGTGTGATCATGTGATGTATCTGACCCCAGGAATGTGTCAATAAAGTTTTTCCTTCCTGGGACAATGAATTCACGGTGTTCTTATATCAATTTCCGGGAGTGTACATTAACTAGTAATGCTCGTGAAGACACGTTTAACTGCACACATCGAAGTGAGAATACAGTTTTTCTAGCAACCGTGCTTGTTCTTATTGTTCTTAGCCCTAAAAGCTGTTGTCTCTGCTTTCATAATTCGTTTGAAATTCATCACCCCCAAGTCCAACCTAATTTTGCCACGCATTGTTTTATCAACTACGAATGCAGCAACGCGTTGGCCTATTCTGAGATTTTTTCTTCGTCTTATTTGCTGAGCTTTATCTACTAATATTTGGTCGGCAACGTGGCGTGCTGGGAGATCCTTATTTGCAGCGTATGCGAGGTCGTGCTCAAAGCAGGCTTCGTCTAGTAGGTTAATTACCTTTATCACCAGGTGCCAGGCGTTTCTGAAGCTTTGTTCCAGGCCCACAGAAGTTATATCCAGGGATGTGTAATTAAACAGGCAAATTGTGGAGAACACCACCTCCACCTCTTATTGTGATGTGCCTCCTATCGTGCATGGTACGCCACTGAGGAGACAGAGGGCTAGGCCCCCTGTCATATATCAGCTTTGCGGCGTCAATCCAGCTGTTTTCTGATGTTGGAAATCTTAACCATTTAACTAGCACTCTATTCACGCGAGGCCTTATAACGGGTTCGATGAGAAATACATTTGGTTCACAACTCTTCTGCAATTCCTCCTTGCAAAAGAATCCTTCAATTTCTTCATCCTTGCCGTCCTTTAAGATATATGTCCTAGGGTTCGTTCTCTGCACTTTGGATACTGTGAATATATCAGCGGACCAGTTTGGTAAGTACGATTTCTCGAACACTGTGTTCTGTTTTGAAATTTGTAGTAACTCGCCGACATTGAATCTCTGTTTGCGAGTGTCCAGCATTTTAATGCGGAAATATACTGTCTCCATGAGTGAAATATCGCGAACATAGATTGGTCTCATTTTTATTGTACTATGTTTTGTTCGATTGTACCGTGCAATGATCTGTGGGAGGACATCCAGCCACTTGTAAGAACCCTGAAGATTAAACCGCATCCACATTCGAGCTTTGACTGCTCTGTTCAAACGCTACAAGATGCTAGCTTTCAGGTGGGTAAACGTAGAGCAGTGATGTTACCCGTACCGCCTCATAGCGGACTTGAAGTGTTAACTGAAAAACTCGCCACCATGATCGGTTTGAAGATTGTCCGGGCATCGATTCGTTCCTGTCTGCAGCAAACGCTCAAACACCGAAGCAACATCTCTGCCAGCTTTAGTTTTCGCAGGTAATGCCCATGCGAATTTAGAGTACGTATCAATAACCATTAAAATGTATTTGAAACCATTATTATCGTCTGAATATTGACTCATATCTACAAGATCAGTTTGCCACAAGTCATCCAGGCCTTTAATCATAACATGTCTGCGAGGGTTTATTTTGCTTGCTTGCTTGTGCAGTTCTCGAACTACTGTCTCCATACTCATTCGATAATACCTCTCTCTCGTAGTTCAGAGAATATCGAAACAACCTCATTCCAATGAGATGTATTGCCCACAGCAACCGAAGCCATCAACAGTCGAATTCTGTCTACTAGTTCATCTGCGTCATCCTAATATATATACTGCGAAACTTGATTGATCACTCCTTTATGCTGGAAGTCTACACCCTCACCAATGTTTTTAGGGTGTTCATTCAGTAAAGGTTGTATAATGGTCGTGTATTTAGATTTTTTCGGCTTTCTCAGCGTTCCGTTAGCAAACGTAATTTATGACGAACTGCTTTGCGCGCCTGAGTGACTTTATGCTTTGTCGACATCTGGAAGGACACTAATGAGAGCTCTGAATATCTCTGGTTTTCTATATTCTTTGTTGTTCTTCTTTCTCTTGTTTCCTACACTACCTTCTTCAATAACAACAGCCTCGGCTTCTATCTGCTGCTCAATTGCGCTAATTCTGTTCTCTATCACCACAAGAAGTTTGAGTGTCTTTTAATTCCCTTACAACATAACCAGTCTCGCTTCAAGATTGTTAAATTTGATGTCGGTGTATAGACGAGCATTGTCTCTGCATACCTAACTCCTCAGACTGAGCGGGCGCCATGCGTGCGAATTTCTCCATGCTGTAGTGTCAACTGACGAACTAAGCTATTTTGCACGTATGTATATGGCGAAAGTCTTGAAGGTTCCGGCTATACCTACCGTCATTCAGTTTGCCATTTGTATCAATAACGGGAAAGCCTTCTTGTGAGTGGTTCCAACAATACAAATTCATTGTATGACATGTAGGTCCCTAGGTGAGCATGATAAATGTGCTTTAAATTTAGATTGTCTTGTTCCAATGCCATAATTTTGGCGTTATCCCTTACCTGCTGTCTTGGGATCCTGGAATACGTCTGACTCTGATAAAATACATCAGCACCCATATGACGGCCAAAGCAGCAATATTTACGGATTTGATCTTGCTTTTAACAGCGACATCGTCAAATATGAAGACGGTGTTAGACTTTACCTCTTCAGGTGGGGGGGATGTCGCCACTATCACTGAAAGCTCCGTACGTTACACCGTCTACTCCATCTAATATGTTCTTCAGTAACTGGTACTTGCGCTCAAAGAGTGTTTTGCAGAAGATGAAAAGGTGCTCGAAGCGGACTCCGTCTATGTGTGTTAACAGAGCCATGAGGGCATTTGCCTTACCACAGTTGGAAGGACCTACAATTATAGCTCGTATTCTATCAGATAGGAGTGGTCCATTGTTATTGGTCTTCTGGTTTTGGTCATCATCATAGGACCAGTCACCTACAACAAAGCCCGTGCGGCGAGGTTGTTTCACCCATACTGCCATGATACCTACAACTCCAGGTGGTATATTTAAGGGGAAGGCTGTCATGTAGATTAACGTAGGTGACATTTTGTCTTGACAAATAAAAAACACAATCACATATTTAATATTATAAAGTAATATATTTATAAAAATAATTACAAAAATGATCATCATGAGAAAAGAATTAGTAGATTCTTTTTTAAATGGATCAGGGTAAGTACAGTACTTGGAAAATAATTGCTTCAGATTCAGCACTTATATCTCGTAATGCTATTGGTGCATTGCAATAATCAGGTATTCCATCAGTATATATGAGTTCAACATTTTCAACACCAATTCGAGGAAAAGCACAAGAATTGGGCACTGGTGTTATACAGGTACTAAATCAGTGTTCTATATCTTCTATGTGGGTGCTGCATGGGTGAAGCCAGTTAATTATATCACTGGTATACTGCTTGAACATATGGACACCATCTATTTAGTCTATCTGTCGTATTAGTTACAGCCATGTCTACATTGAACAAGTAATCAACAGTCGAGTGCTGTATAAATATACTATAACCGTTTGCACATTTAATTCCTAATCTAGCATAATCATACATTTATAGAATACTCACAGTTAGAGTGCCCCAGTACATGTCCTGGTAGGATTTGGATGGATAATATTCGATAGTCTTATGTTTCTTGGTCAGTGATTTAACACGACACAGTTCATGCCACTCGTAGTCAGAAAATCTCACTTTAATACTTTTGAGTACATTTTCCAGCACTAAAACAGATGACAAGCTACCGTATTGTGAAACTTGAAGTCCTACGTGAAGACGTTTTTAAGCACTAACTGTTAACACATCGCTTGAGGCGTATAGTAAAGATTGAGGTGCACTGGTGATTGGTATCTTCTGATCGACGACATCGACACCGGTGTGGTCAGCCTGCTGTTCGTGCACTGATGGCGGCAGTTCTCTTGGGCGATGATCAATAGATGGTGCATATGAAGGAGCCCAGTACCGTGAAGCTCCGTCAAGCGTAGCTGTCGGCACCGACATTAACGCCTCGCTATCCTGCTCCATCATGCTGAGAAGCTGCGCTACAGGATCCTGTGTGGACGAGACCAAGGTCATCACGAGAGTGGACTGGGGCAAGTAGGAACCTGCTGATGATGATGGCATGGGTGGACTACAGGACAGGACCGGGACTGGTTGGAACCTGCTGATGCTGACGTCACATTTGCAGCTACAGGACTAAGACGAATATTTATAAGCATCATATGTTGTTGGCAACAGAAATAATAATAGTAATATATTTGGTACTTACTTTTCTACTGTCGCTAGTGACACTTCATCTTGACTGACTGACTGGAACAGAGATCAAGGAGCTGCTGTCCCCCCTGTATACAAGACCCCTACGTCATCATGATGCTGTGCTCCTATTGGCTGAATAATGCATGTCGCTGCAAAGAATTTATTTAGAGGACAGTATTTTTGTTCATGTGTTCGAGCATTAATGAGTGCTTCCATTCCACATGAAGGAGGTATGGAGGCAGTCCTCGGCTGTAGGCTTGCAAACTACACAGCCTTTAAACTCATCGCGGTCAAACACCAATAACTAATCGATTGAACACGTTCTCCAGGATGGTCTTAAATGGTATATATGTAGTATACGAATATGTTCAGACCGGAGTTACTTGACATCAAGTGGGCACCTCTTGTGTTTTGGAAGAGTGAATGTTTGATGATAAATATGTCTGCAGTTTATGCTTGCGCATAAGCAAATGCTGGTTAAGGGATGCATCCTGGCTCCATCCTTCTTCGTTGCTGAAATCTGATGAACAGAATTCTTGTACTTACTCCTCCGACAGTCCTCCATTATCATACATTTCCACACGTTATGTAGTGAACTGTGGCCACAGTCTCGAACGTCTACATGAAATGCAGATATTGAAAGCTGCTGTATCGGCCACATGCATCTCTATGATCGAACACATGGTGATGGTTTGACAACGACAGCTCAGCAAAGACTGAATGTGCAGGAGAACAGTAACGGTAGTTCAGTGGAGCTAGCACAATTGGCTTTCTTCCTGCCAAAATCAACCATCTTGAATGACATCACAGCGGCGCTCTCTGGTGTCATGGGTATGAACTAACAGTTGGAATGCATACACACGTGAATGATATAAGTAATAATAAATGATTATGAATGTTAATAAATGATAATCAATAATAATGAATAATAATAAAGACAAGTATGGTTTTGCATGCATTGTCTTGTTAGAATTTGAATTTTGCGCCGATATCTTCTGGAGGGTTAGGTTAGTGGATGTAGCCCAATTGACCTATTTTCGCGCCAAAAATCAAAATTCTCGCCATTTTTTCTGGGGTTAGGTTAGTGAACATTGCACAATTGGCCTAGCTTCCCACCAAAATCAGCCAACTTGGATGATGTCATGTGCTGTTGCCAAGTCTACATGCCGCCAACTTGGATGACGTCAAAGCCCCCATATTGAATAAATTTGGCAACAATTCAGAGTGATCTGACACATACTTAGTCCTACTACTGAAATTGTGAGAAGGGCGTTTTCTAGCACATTAAAGCTAAAGTGTGTGGGCTACAGTTGTAAACGCGTGAGAAAAGCACGTTCTTAGAGGTTGAATTTTGGTGTAGTAGGTCAGTATCCCATTTCGCATATAAAGAAAATTCAAAAGTAAGTTTCCTATGGAATCTTCAGAACCTTAATAGATCAAATAATAAACGAAAATGCCAAACAAATGGATCCTACATATTCCAAGCACCATACAACGATAAGACTTATTAGAAATGTATATTATTTTATTTATAAGTTATATAAAAGTGTATAGTACAACAGTGTATATGATACCAAACTCTTGTAAGGTTATTATTAAACCCCATACCTTGCAACAGACTCTTCATTACACAGAAAGTAATGATGCAGCATCATTTCCTTGTTCACAACTTTTTCCGAAAACAGCTCAACGTTAGTTGTAGAACACACTAAAAAAAATGTTAATAGTCTTGAGTCAAGAAAATACGTCAATAATTCGAAGAACAGAAATCCTTAACGCAGTCCTGTTGAAATTTCAATTGTCTAGTCACTTTAATGTGACCACTTGTGAAAAGTGTTCACCGCTCCGAGGGGAGCAGAAAGTGTGTCAGTGAGATTCTGGAAAGTATTGAAAACGATGTGGAGCCACGATGAATCCAGTGCCGTGGCCAGCTGCGCTATGTATATCGCTTGACGATCCATAGCGAGAACAACCCGATCGAAGTTGTCCCACAGATTGTCGACTGCGTTTAAATCCGCGGGGTTTGGTCAGGGAGTTGGTGAACTCATCCTGGCGTTCTTCAAATCACGCGCTTATACTGCGGTCTGGGTGATATGTTGGATTATAATGCTGATTTCGAAGAGATACCAACTGGTCGTGGGGAAGGACACGGTCTCCAAAATTAGAGGTATAACTGTGGTAATCCATTGTTCCTTCTGGAATGACTATATTACAAAGGGATGTTCTACGTCGTAGACCCTTTCGTCGGTTGCTGCAGGGTGCTTCCTGTCAGACGTTTAGCAATGTAAACGCCAACGGCCATCTGTACAATGGGGCTCAGTGAGTGAGTCCTTTTATAAGGCTACCTGTCGCCACTCAGTGGACGCCATGCACTTCTATCCGCCCGCACACATCATTGCAGCAATCGTTCAGCCTTGCCATCTACGGCCGGTGGTCCACGTCAGTGGCCTTGGCATTGCTTTTGGATGGCACGATTTTACTTCCGCGTTATACTTTAACCACGCTGGCGCACGAACAATTTACAAACTTAGCCGTTTCGGGAATGCCTCCACCTTGGTCCATAAACTAATGATTATATACTTTTGGACGTCACATAAATCACTCCGTGTCTACATTACGACAACGACTACACTTTTTTCTACAGTCCCTGGCACATTTTATATTCTCTCCGCCACTAATATCTGTCGTCTGTAAATGGTTATTGGAGATTGATGTCGAACATAGGCGATGGTGATATGAAAGTGACCAGTCCATGAAGTGAGACCTAGGTATCAAAAACACGGTGTAGGAAAGGTAGATACACAAGCAGAACATATTATTAGTCTTACAGAGACGTTGGGGCTTGGATTTATCTCTGGCTAGACATTAACGGCCCGTTCCATATGACAGCCTGCCGGCGTCTCTTACCAGCTGATAAGTTGAGGTCAGCATCAAGAAAGTTATACCGGTATTTGGGAGACGTGTGTGGGCAAACCAGCTATAGTTACGTTGTCCATCTCGGCGTCTGATGTCGCTTTGTCTTCTCCTTGTATGGAGGAGAGTGGGGCGTAGTGCTGACGTTGGAGTCGATTGGAGCTGATGTACTGGTGTCCTGGCCTGTGCTCGAAGTCAGTGGTGTTAGAGGGGGAAAGGGCCACGTTATAGGATAGCTCCAGTGACACTGAACCTGGGTATGTTTTCCAGGCGTATGAAACTGTACTCATTTGGTTCTAGGGACTTTGGTGCTTGTTTTCAGGTGGAAGTCGCTAAATGAGGAGACGGCTGGTTGGAATTTCTCACCACCGTGCCGCTACTAGAGTCTGCAGTGCAAATTTGTCGTCCTCAAGCGAATCTCATGATGCCTCGTATATGTCATAGGCCGGAACCTCTATGCCCAGCAAGCATAGAGGGCCATTGACGGGCTTGTAAAGTAGTTCTCATTAGGTCCCAGAGGGTACAGTGTCAGCGTGGAGTTCCTGAAGGGTGTTGGCCAGATGGCGTCCAAGCTAACCATGGTGTACCTATTTCAGAACTTTTTTTTGAACATAAGAATCTCAGCAGTATCCTTTGCAATTATGGATGTAGTGACAGGAATGTCTTGTCAGGTGTTGTTTGTCTGCGAGCACAATGTTTCTCGATAGTCAAATGTAGGATTTGGAAGGAAACGAAGGAAGTGGCGCTTCTGTATTGATGTGGTCCAAGAGGCCAGAACTGGAGTAGGACGACCGTCTTAGGTGCAGTTGATCATATGCATCTTAAAGATACGGACCAATCACTCGGATTCGGCATTAGAGGCTGGAAGGAAGAGAGCCACTGTAAGATGGTTTGTATTACGCCGTTCAAGGGAAGAAATACTGAAACGTATTACATTAAAACTAAGGACCACAGTCCGGAACGTTTTGATTCTGTTTCCCTTTCTATTGCGAATGTTTTCTGCAGGGTTTTTATTGTCTCTTGCTGTAGAACTCCACACTCGAACTACATACGGAAACCTGAAAAATCTGTCTATTAAAATGATCCACGACTTTCTGAGGAAGGGGATGGCAAAGGCCACATGGACGCGCTTCCACGAGCACTGCAGCGTTGACCAGGGTATGGAACCATTGTGAGGGTGTTGACTTGGTTGACGCGCAAACTGTCCTCTCTCTGTCCAGCATGATATCGAGCCAGCAGGCATGTCACCTTGCAACCCCCTGATCAACGAACACAAGGCTTAAGACATACTGAAGCCGTGGTGGTGGGACGACCACCCACCAGGCGTCGCAGTACAGTGTCAACATCAGTACACACTTTTGCATTTATATCCAGTTCCTGGGAGATATTTGCGTTGAGTTACGGAAAGGTTTGGGTCGAGTGGCGTCCTGGCCCATCCTGGTGTATGTATTTCACAACTCGTTTGAAGATAAGACCCTTCCCAAAAGCAGATGCAATGTCAGGAAGCTTTGGTCAGGTGCCGTGTCTCTCGAGAGTCAGAGGTATGATATGGAAGTAAAGGAAGGAAGAGTGAGTTTAATTTGCATCAATAGCGAGGTCATTAGAGATGAATCAAGCTCGGATTGAATCAAGGAAGGGGATGGAAATCGGTTATGACCTTTCAAGCGGACCATCCATGAGTAATTTAAGGAAGTCACAGAAGACCCGAATATGGATGGCCGAGCGCAGGTTTGAACCGTCGTCCTCCCGAATGCGAATCCATTGTGCTAACTAAAACACCACCTCACTCGGTGTAGGTTCTGATCTCGTAGGTAGCCTAGTCATGGAATCAGCTTTGCATTTTGTACTATTGGCCGGTAGGGAATGGAACTGCTACTGCTGAGGAAGAGAGCGATGTGCTGTTTTTTCTGGAAAACTGGTCTTACTGCGAAATAAACTATTAGTTTATGGTACATCATTAAGTGAAATTTTAGGCTATAGAGAAATGTAAGAAATTTTTGGATATTAACGGTAATAGCCGGTTCTTATTTTTCCTAATGCGAGTAATTGGCTTGGGTTGAAGTAAGCGTTTCAGACGCTTATATGGTGTATTGTTCGCGCCTCTCGTCGATTTTGTGAGAAAGAAAAATTCCAGTACGATGTTGAGATGAATTGTTAGCTAGGACAAGGTTATTTTTGGTGGGACAACTACGCCACTTAAGACGCAGAGTTTTGATAAAGTTTTGACTAGTGTCCAGCTTACTCACACTGATGTGGCCATTTATACATTTCATCTCTCTTGCTTTAGTTATTAAGGGGTCTGCTGATACGAGCAGAAGTTTTGCATGAATATTGCGTATCATATATTCTGCCGAGATATGACTGAAGATCTTTCAATTTCACCACGCTTGTATTACTTCCTATGGATTCCAAATGTCGGCGAGCTGGGTGAAGTCCTTCACAACACACCATGTGGCTTAGGTACTCCACTGGCTTTTGAAATAATTTTCCTTCTACAGGTTTCCACTAATCTCTTTTGATATAGTGTCTGCAACAGTAGATGAGAGTTGACTAGATGTTGCTCTCATTTAGTGGCATTTATTTATGTATCGCGCATGTGAAGTTCTTCGAATTGTTTTGAATATGCTACTCAAGAAAACGTTGGGAAATAGCTGGTGTACAGGGAATTCCGTAAACAAACTTCTTGCATCTGTACAAACTAAATGGATTAATTATAATTGTAATATTTTGTATATTAGATCTTAGAGTTGAGAATCTGAGTAATTTTAAGTGGACACACTCTTTCAAAGATGCTAAGTGCGCTGTTGATCAGATTTTGCGAATGTATGTGTTTAAATAAAACTAGCCACTAAAGTTACTGAAGAATAACAGAGTACTTTTACCGTTTTTTTCAAAACTGATATTTAATACTAATGATTTCCGTTTAATGGAGATTATTTTACAGTTGCATGGTATGGTAACTGTTCATCAAATTTATGATTTATAAATTAGGACCTGAAATCGTTGGAATCAATTTTCAATGAATATACAGTTACAACATGCAACGCTAAAATTTATTATTTTCCTGCCAACAGTCAGTTAGACAAGCAGCACATGTAAGTACACCCATTACACTTATCGTGACAAATCAACAGCCACAAAAACGCAAATATAAAAGGTAAAAGGTTTCTCAGAGACAGGTAAAATGGTTCCTGTTCTAGGCGTTGTCTCCTCATCAATGAACACAAATGGAGCTGGTGCATTGGGACAGTTTGCGACTGGCGCCATGGGTGGCGCTTTGAAGTTCGCCTCCAAACACATGAGCGGCCACCTCAGTGGCATCGATAGTAAGATGGACTCCTGCGTTGTGATAAGCGGAGGCCACAGGCAGCAGCGTGTTTGCGTTCTACTACGGAGAGCCAGGGTCACTGTTCACTGTTTAATAATACAAAAGAATACGATACGGACGGAGAAACATCTTACCCCGCTATTACTGAGACAGTTCAAACCAGCTGTAGGAGGAAATACCAGTCACGCTCCACAAAAAGAAGACCATGAAGGTGCGCAGTAGCCTGGAGACACAGTTAGGGCTGTCACTAACAGACTCTGAGCACAATGAGGACTCACTTTCCTTATGACTACATCGTAGAAAAAAAATATTTTCACATCGCAGGTTACATTGACGTTGGATGCACACAAGGAGCCATGGACTATTACGTAGCTTGACAAACACAAACTCTTTCAATGGGCAACATTCCATTAAGTAACACTGTTAAGGACTAAGGAACTAGAAGTAATTGATATCCGTGTAACTGAAGTAACACGTAGCAATCTACACAACATACAGAGACAAGAAAAAGTAATATGCATCCGACTAATACACATAATGACGTACGACGCCATAGTAGTACACAAGCAACACATCCGCATAAGTGAGAAAGATCAAATGAATCAAACGAATACCCAGGCCACTAACATATGATATTAAAATACAGAAAATAAAAAAGAATACCACACGGCAAAGTGTAAAAACAGAATAAAACCAATACGTTTTCAAAAAGCAGGCAGCACACACAGCCCAGGTACATCGAAGACAAAAAGCATAAACGACCAACACAGTACAAAATATACGTAAACAAAGTAAACACAAATGCTGTCAATGAAGACAACAAGATCTCACCAGGAAAGGACTTGGGCTCGAACAAACACAAATACACTAAAATCGTGTGAGAAATAATGTGATGGTCTCTTATTGCACTAGGGATACTCTCCCGCATCTGCGAAACTCTGCAGTCGTCCGTTAGAGGCTTCTGTGTGTGCCATGCCGCATTGCACAATGACCTGCTGGTACGCCAGTCGGGACCAGTAGCGACGGTGCAGTGTGCCTCTGAAGTTGCGTTTGTGACATTATTTGTGTATTGAAGCGTCACATGACTCGACGATTGGTAATCAATCCTGCTAATGTATTGCGATTGGTTCAGATGAAGTTACGAAGAACCCTTCTTCGTGAAGATGGTATTGGTGTAGAAGACGAATCATTCGCATGTTTTCTGGTATCTGTTATAGTACAGAAATATGAGCATAAGTTAGAAACAGATGCTGTTGTAACACTAACGCATAATGATGATGATAGGGATGACAATGACGAACAACTCATTGCAAACGATAGTGCTACGGCACATGCGGGAAGAGGCGATGGAAGTAGTGACAGTGAATACTAACCGTCTCCCAAGAAGAAGGTTAAAGATGCAAGTATCATCACTGCGTTTGATGACAACACACTGGAGAATATGTACGATGATTATTATGTAAGAGGTTTCGACACATACGACAAACTTCTGAAAAGATACCTAAACTGAAGTCTAAAAGCAATATTAGAAAACATACTGGATTACGTGGCAAAGAAAAGAGAAGGAAATACAGTCTTCAAAGGAAATCGTACACTGCTGTTCAAGACCTTCAATGAGCGTGTAATGGCGAAATTCGATGAAGCGCGAGAATGCGATTCCGCCGTTCATTATTGGCGTTTACAACATTGGGCATTGGACGTAGCCTGCAATCTCGGGTGTACAAACTTTACAGCTTCACTAGGATTTATTACTAATTTGAAAAAGGAATTTAGGGTAACATCACGCCAAATCACTATGCTCCAAGCACGAAAAGATGAGGATGACGAAAAAGATCTGGTTGAAAAAGCTCAAACGTTTGTTGCTGACGTCAATGAGCATATCACGAGAGAAAACATCTATATTAGTTTTGTGTGGAACTGTGATCAGAGTCAGTTCAACTATGAACTTTCTTGTGACAGAACACTATCCATGAAAGGGGATGTCGCGATGTTGCAATCCGTTAACTGTGCAACACATAGTTACACGATCGATGTTGCTATATCAGTGGACGGACGATTGGCAGACAAACTCTATATTTGCTTCCAAGAATCCAGTGGAAAGTTTGGACCCTGCGTGTCAAGGGAAATACAAGCGCGATGCCTTCCAAATGTTGCCGGCGATGCAAGTGTGAGTGGGAAGATGACGAATCATCTGAAGACGTTTTTTCTTTCAGTTTTGAATCCACATTAGTACTTTCTGACTCCTGGTCTGGACAAAAGGATGAAAGAGTACTACTGGATGCATCTGGCGGAAAACATGTAGATTTAAAAAACATTCTGGCTAAAACTACAAAATATGCACAACCTCTGGATGTGTATTTCTTCAGGCAATATAAAATACATGCCAAGAGAATAGCAGACTTCATTAAACCAGGTTCCAGTAAATGGAGCCGAAACTGCACGACAGATTCTTTATCATGAATATGCATTCTGTCATTTACAATCAGTTATCTGCGGGAGTATACAGACCAATGCTTCGTTACGCGTGGCCGAGCGCTGGCTACGATATTGGTGAACCAGTGAACAACTTCAAAAGTGTCTTGACGTGGCGTTCAACACTGATATTATACAATGTACAAATATCCATGCGATCATCTTGCATTTCTTTACTATGCGTTTTGCAGTCATTCGCATTGCTCGTAGCATTTTATTGACATTTCGCATTTACATTTATAGTTAAGATTGCTGCATTTCTTATGGCGTCTACAATTACATCTACAGTGATATCTAGAGCATGACTGCAGAGTTTTGCATAACAACACCCACCAGCACATTCAGAGGCACATAATGGCCCTGTAACCAAACGCTCATACAGATCTGTTTGTTCGAGCCCAAGTACTTTCTTGGTCAGAAACACCAAACAGAAAAACAAACCTGTCACAAGAACGAAAGGCAAGCACAGCCACTACAGGAATACAAGCAGATAGCGTTTCACCCACATCAAATACAATCACAGGCAGAGAGAAATACCCGACTGAAACAAAACTACGTGAAGACACACATACAACAGACAGAAAAAGCAACGAGAAGCAAAGCAGCGCATAATAAAGACGACAAACAAAGTGCAACAGACGCCAGCGAGTTAATATACAAATAATTTGAAGGTATATTAAAAAATAATATTTTCCAAACAGCACTAAGGACAGTAATACATGTGAAATATTCAGAATGGGATAAAATATGTTTTCCAGCCTCCGGAAACAGATAGAAAGATAGTCCTAGCGACAAATTTCCCTACAGGCCACCGCATCATAAACTCCTGGGACAGACATGCTGAAGAAGGGATGAAGGATATACTGGAAACAAAGATATAAGGATTTTGTAGAGCACATGGGCGTGCTTCCTGTGAATCTAAAGGGAGAGAACAAAAAAGCTACATCTACACAAAATATTCACCAACAACATGAAACTTATCCAAGTAAATTGCATGAGAAGTGCCTTATTGGGGACAGAGTTAATGTAACTAGTAGAGGATGAAGCAGCTAACGTAATTGACCTACAGGAACCATGCATGCGCAATGGGAAAATCTCTGGCATTCAGAGGCAATACATTGTAATCAAAGGTCCCACATTGCAAAGGCAGCAGTCGTGGTGGTAGTCACACAAATTACAGAGGTGAACATAGAACGCTCAGTAACTATAGAAATCACACTAGACCGGGAACGCTTGTTAATCTCTTCCATGTACGCTCAATACTCACTCGAAATAGAACGTTCCAAAAATAAAATAAGGGAGACAACACATTTCGCCCGAGGCAGACGCTTACTAATAACCACCGACATCAATGAACGCTCGACACTCTGGCATGCCGATAGAACGCACGCCAGAGGGTAGGACGTCGTAGACACAATAAACGAATGTAACCTTTTCGTACGGAATAAACCAGGACAACCACAGACATTTTGTGGATAGACAGGTGCAACCGGTAAATTCACATTACTCTCACAAATGAAAAATCAGTGACACACATTCGAAAATGTCGTTTCCCAGTCAGTCACACATAGTGATCACAACCGGAGTGGCGGATATAGAAAAATCTCAAGGAGGGGGCGCTAAAGATATATTGAGCTACGTTTACTTTTACCGTAATAAGAAATAAGTCACATGCGAATTTCACGAAAGTGCTACACAGGAAAGTACAACTACTCGATAACTCGATTTAGTCGAGTCGTCTGACGGTGACAACGAACGAATAGCGTGTGGGCTGACTGGCGGAGGCGGCGGGGTTGGCAATGAGGGTGGCCCCGCAAGGGTGAGGGGGTTGGGGAGGGCCCGCTCCGCGCACACTCCATGTGCGTCCGCCACTGTCATAACGTTTAAGAGCCACACACACAGCAGCCACTACTGTCACATACACACATACAAACCAGCATCCACGTTGCTGCCAAACAAAGCATATTTTACATAAAGCCCAATCGGCTGCCAGCAAACGAATGACACAAACAGGGAAATGCCATGGTTCACAACGTTGACTAGACTCCGGAATGACTCACTAGACGGAAGACTACACTATCAAAGGTCAAAGACGGGGCGTGAACGGTAAATTAGTCTCTACAACTATAGCGACCGAACGTATCAAGACTGGACAGGACTGCAGGGACAACTTTTTTACGGTCTCATTTGGAAAATAATATGTGCGGAGACGCGTAGTAGCTGCAGACTGACAAAATCAATACACCACTTGTACTGAGACGTCCAGACGGTTCCACTATGCGCTGCTGTAGAAGCTCTGCAGAATACCTTCTTCAGAAGCCTCTCCCAGGACGACGACCACACTGAGGACCAACAACAACGCATCAATTTTACCAGTCTACGCCGACCAATGGAAATTAATTACGCTACTGACCAGATAGTCATCCATTTAGCTCAAGACGAAGTTACCCTGGCAGTTAACAAACTCAAATCCAAAAAAGGCCCAGGACTCGACAGGATTATCCCACAAACTGTCAAGAATGTAGCACCGCAGTTCGGGTTTAGACAAAAAAAAAATCTATAGACGATGCCATTAACAATGCACCTCAAACAATACTAACGTCACTACACAGACATGTAGTTGCGATGCTAATCGAAATAGTCGGCCTTTTTGATAACCTCCGATGGACTGCACTATTTGCGATTTTAGGGAGAGGCAGATACTCACACCGTTATATTATAGTCTCCTGGACGGCTATAACAATAGAGCTGTAGAATGGCGTGGAGGCCATCAAAAGGTCGTCAAAAGGATTACGAAAGGCTGCCAGGGGTTTATTTCGGTCCCATTTTCTGGGATATCGCTGTAGATCCTCTTTAATCACTCCTCATGAGGACAACATGGTAACAGGAGTAATTGCATGTGCAGATGACGTAAAGGTAATTACACCGGTAAATTCAACAGTAAATCTGGAACTAAAGGCAACACAGATATGGCAAAAAGTAAATAACTGGTGCAACAACAACAAACTTCAAATAGTAGCCTACATAACTGCCTGCCTACTGCTGAAGGGAGCATTACAAAGAAACCGAACAATCAGACTTGACAAAACTACCATACAACGAAAACCTACGACAAGACACCTGGGAGTAGATGTTGACGGAAAGCTTTCATTCGAAGTCCACGCAAAACTCACGACTGACAAAGACACGAAACTGATGCATGTAGAAGCCACACTCAACACTGCTCAGCTTAGACTGCCACTACAGATGATACGAACCTACAACATCGCCTTGTCTGAGTATATTCTGAGCTTTGCAGCCAGCACATGGGTCCACAGTCTCCGCCTCACATCACACAAAACCAATGTATGACGCGACATAGAAGCTTCCTTTTCAGAATGCCACGAGCAATTGGGACTACATCGGTAGAAGGATTATGCGTCGTCCTGGGTATATACCCAATAGACATTACGGTATGTTTCACAGCTTCCGCATACTGGATGAGAAAGGGACTGCAGGACAAAGTGCGGGAAATTACAGGGAAACAAGTAATTGACAAGAAACAACTGAATGAATAGTGAAATGATACTTGGTAGACTGAATGGGACCCAACAAAAAAAGGACGCAGACTACAAAAGTCATTCCCAACATATGCACATGTGGAGATATCGAAACAGTGGAACACATCACATTATATTGCGACTTGGGTAGACACATACGACCGCAACAGTACAACACTGACATACGACAAAGAATAAAATAGCCAGATGACCTGTTAGAGCGAAACACCGTCACCGACAAAATTTCACAAGCACTCCACACAGCATACAGACAGGAACGACCATACACAAGACAACACAACACATGGAACGATTCCGACAACAAGACAAACACTGACTCGAATACCTCAACAAAGTCAGAACAACACAATGTGGATTCTGACTAATGAAAAAAGTATATTCTGAATATATAACCCTGGGTTCGGTGTGGGGCGGTGGAGGGGTGAACTGGACTGCGGTAGTCGTCGTGGGGTTGTGGACGACTGCGGCTGCTGCGGCGGCGGGGACAGAGTCGTTTCTAGGTCCCCTTTCAGTTTCTTCAGTTGCAGATGCAGTCAATGAACTAGCTTACAGAACTGATAGAGGGATTCATCCGAACGTAGATGGCAGAAAATGGGACACAGAATCAGACACCATCGTCCACAGCATTGCTACAAGGAGCACAGCCTTCGTTGCTGCCTCCATTTAGACAATTTGAAGGTGAAAAGGAAGATTGTACGGAATATCTGCCACAATTTGAAGCACACCTGGCTGCTCACATATTGAAGCCACTGTGAAGCAGCCCTTTCTTCTGTCCACTATTGGTGCCGCAGTTTGTCGCATTTGTGCAAAGTTATTCCCTATTACACGGCCATAATTAGTTATCTATGGGGAGTTTATTTAAGCATTGAACAAATATTCTGACGTTAAGACCAGTATGACTGCTGCCAGGTTTAAATTCATTAAGCTCAAGAAACAACCTGATCAAATGTGCAGACAATGGATGACAGATTTACGGGGTTGTTAGAACCTAATGAAATGAATTATAATTTGTGCCACAGCTAGGACTTGAACTTCGGTCTCCTTGCTTACTCGGCAAGTGTGCTAGCCATTACACCACCGCAGCACACTTCTACTGACTGTCCTAGTCCAGTGCCCACCATTACAAAAATTTCATATCTTCAGCTGGGGCTCTACGGTATTGTAATAGCATTCCAACTTTGGATATAAGGGGAAATTCTGTTTGTACCTCAGGTGTAGGTGACCTACGAATCGATATAATTAAATTTTCCTTCAGATAATTAAGTCTCAAATTTATTTACGATAATGTTAGAAGCTGAGGGAATGAATTAATTGTACCACAGCCAGGGCTTGAAGCCACGTCTTCTTCCTTACCAAGAAGGCGTGCTAACCTGTACATCACTGCAGTAGTATGTGTAACGCACCTACCTAGATAGCAAGGAGACCCAGGTTCAAATCCCAGCTGTGGCACAAATTTTCATCTATTTTTTCAGCTTCTAACATTATCGTAGATAAATCAGGGACTCATGTGTCTGTAGGAAAATTTAATCACATCAGATCCATAGATCACAAAAAAGTGAAGTAATGGGTAGGACTTCCCCAGTATGTCAAAAAGTTGGGGTGGTAGTCCAATACTGAAGTGCCTTGTCAATAGCAACGATTAAAGAGGGGAAATAAGCTGAAGATGTGCAATGAAGTTTGTGTTAGGGAGGGTACTACACTAGGGCAGTCTGTGCCGCTCTGTTAACTGTACTGCGCCGGCCGCGGTGGTCTCGCGGTTCTAGGCGCGCAGTCCGGAACCGTGCGACTGCTACGGTCGCAGGTTCGAATCCTGCATCGGGCATGGATGTGTGCGATGTCCTTAGGTTAGTTAGGTTTAAGTAGTTCTAAGTTCTAGGGGACTAATGACCACAGCAGTTGAGTCCCATAGTGCTCAGAGCCATTTGAACCATTTAACTGTACTGCTGTGTTGGTGTAATGACTAGCATACCCTCATCATCAGCAAAAAGACCCAGGTCCTAGTCCCAGCTGTGGACAAATTTTAATTCACTTCAAGTGCTTCTAACATTATCATAGATAAATTTCGTGCTCGTATGTCTCAAGGAAAACTTATTTATATCAGTTCAACAGATGTTTAGAGCTCACAAGACAATGTAAATTCAAATGTGAATATATAAAATACAATAGTTACTTGAAGATTCGTAACGCAATTACTCAAAATGTGGCAGATAGCAGAATCAATGGACAAATCTTAAAATACCATGACATCATGTTGGCAAAGGTTTTGATGATCATTGACTACCACTATTCGTCTGACAGTGATGCTGTTAGTTTTCAAGAAGGGAAAGTTTGTGCCGTAGCCCCAATAATTACACTGGGGGGCAACGTAAGCAGCCCACTTCGGAGGTAACACATAGTGGCCCAGTCGGGTACGCCACATCTCACCACGTAAACAACCAGGCTGGAAATCTAGCGCCGGGGTCTCTTTCCTGCTGTTTTTGGTTCAAATAGTTCAAATGGCTCTGAGCACTATGGGACTTAACTTCTGAGTTCATCAGTCCCCTAGAACTTAGAACTACTTAAACCTAACAAACCTAAGGACAACACACACATCCATGCCCGAGGCCGGATTCGAACCTGCGCTAATTGCGGTCGCGCGTTTCCAGATTGTAGCGCCTAGAACCGCTCGGCTACTTCGGCCGGTTCCTGCTGTTTTTCAAAACTCACAACCGTAACAGGTGCCCTTCAAGTTATGCGACTTGTTTTGCATGTTGTAAGAACAGGCACGAGCAAGCTTTTTGTTTTCAGAATACAAAGACTTCCGCTCAGAACAGACGCCCACAGAACTCGAACATTCAAGTGCTTGTGTGCATGTTGTTCATTCTGAGCCGAGCTATGATAATAGTGTAGAACAAGAAAGCCTAACTGCGCAATACAAAGAATCCGAACCTTATTTATTGCAAAGCCACTTCAAAAAATTTTTGCGGACCTTGTTCTTGTGGGACAAAATGTTAAGTTTCAGTGAGACACGGATGCATCAGAGTCATTGCTAAATCGCCATCCTGTCATCTGCTTCGCAAACCCAAGTTATAGAAGTCAACATCTCTGGTGACATGGTGTAATGGACAGGATACTCCACATTAGGATCCCGTAGCCTTCCTGCCATCCAGTCAAAATTTACAACAGACTGTGTCATTTAAGGTTTCGTGTTCACTGGTCGTTGCTAATATTTTTGACATTGATTTGTTTGACTTGTTTGGATTGAATATTGTAGACAATGTTATAACATTTGCTTCGTTTGACGCTAGAGATAGTTTTGCTCAGTTATGTGACGAATTTCGCTCCCCGGCGGTCGCATGGGTCTGACAGACCCAACAATTCCAGACATACTCTACAGGAAATAGCCGGTGTGGAGGTAGTGACCTGAAGTCCGGTGGGCCTCTCCCTCCACAAGTTCTGTGCAAGCGGAAAAATTCAGCACGACTGCAGTTGTCACCCTGCTGTCTAAGTTTAGTTATCATTGTTGAGTTTTCATCAACGGGTCCCCCTTACCTTCCTTGTCACTGCAGGTTTTATTTATTTTTCCTTCTATAATTTTTATCATATCGATTATTGACATTATGTAATTCACTTATTGCACTGTAGGATTCCTAAATAGGCCCTTCAGGCACAGGGGTCTATCAGACCCACGCGATTACTCATGTCACTTTCCACACAACACTTTTGTTATTGCATGGAAACGTCAAAATATTTTTCTTTTGCCTTTTTAGGTATGGAGGTAGAACGATTTACACTACTGGCCATTAAAATTGCTACACCAAGAAGAAATGCAGATGATAAACGGATATTCATTGAACTAATGTATTATACTAGAACAGACATCTGATTACATTTTCACGCAATTCGGGTGCATAGATGCTGAGAAATCAGTACCCACAACAACCACCTCTTTGGATGCCCATGCAGCTTCAACACGGTACCACGGTTCATCAAGAGTAGTGAGCCAGTTGCTCGGCCACCATTGACAAGACGTTTCCAATTGGTGAAAAATCTGGAGAATGTGCTGGCCAGGGCAGCAGCTGAACATTTTCTGTATCTAGAAAGGCCAGTACAGGACCTGCAACATGCGGTCGTGCATTATCCTGCTCAAATGTAGGGTTTCGCAGGGATAGAATGAAGGGTAGAGCCACGGGTCGTAAAACATCTCAATGCGAACAAGAGGCGACCTAGACGTTTAATCAATGGCACCGCGTACCATCAAGCTGGGTCATACGCCAGTATGGCGATGACGAATACACGCTTATAATGCGCGTTCACCACGATGTAACCAAACACGGATGCGACCATCATGATGCTGTAAACACAACCTGGATCCATCCGAAAAAATGCTTTGCCATTTGTGCACCCAGCTTCGTCGATGAGTACACCAACGCAGGCGCTCCTGTCTGTGATGCAGCGTCAAGGGTAACCGCAGCCATGGTCTCAGAGCTGACAATCCATGCTGCTGCAAACGCCGTCGAACTGTTCGTGTAGGTGGTTGTTGTCTTGAAAATGTTCCCATCTGTTGACTCAGGGATCGAGACGTTGCAGCACGATCCGTTACAGCCTTGCGGATAAGATGCTTGTCATCTGGACTGATCTCGACTGATAGTGATACGAGGCCGTTGGGATCCAGCACGGCGTTCGGTATTACCCTTCTTAACCTTTTTTTTTTGTCATCAGTCTACTGACTGGTTTGATACGGCCCGCTACGAATTCCTTTCCTGTGCTAACCTCTTTATCTCAGAGTGGCACTTGCAACCTACGTCCTCAATTATTTGCTGGATGTATTCCAATCTCTGTCTTCCTCTACAGTTTTTGCTCTCTACAGCTGCCTCTAGTACCATGGAAGTCATTCCCTCATGTTTTAGCAGAAGGCCTATCATCCTGTCCCTTCTCCCTATCAGTGTTTTCCACATATTCCTGTCCTCTCCGATTCTGAGTAGGATCTCCTCATTCCTTATCTTATCAGCCCACCTAATTTTCAACATTCGTCTATAGCACCACATCTCAAATGCTTCGATTCTCTTCTGTTCCGGTTTTCCCACAGTCCATGTTTCACTACCATACCATGCTGTACTCCAGACGTACATCCTCAGAAATTTCTTCCTCAAATTAAGGCCGGTATTTGATATTAGTAGATTTCTCATGGCCAGAAATGCCTTTCTTACCATAGCGAGTCTGCTTTTGATGTCCTCCTTGCTCCGTCCGTCATTGGTTATTTTACTGCCTGGGTAGCAGAATCCCTTAACTTCATTGACTTCGTGACCATCAATCCTGATGTTAAGTTTCTCGCTGTTCTCATTTCTACTACTTCTCATTACCTTCGTCTTTCTCCGATTTACTCTCAAACCATACTGTGTACTCATTAGATTGTTCATTTCGTTCAGCAGATCATTTAATTCTTCTTCACTTTCACTCAGGATAGCAATGCCATCAGCTAATCGTATCATTGATATCCTTTCACCTTGTACTTTAATTCCACTCCTGAACCTTTCTTTTATTTCCATCATTGCTTCCTCGATGTACAGATTGAAGAGTAGGGGCGAAAGGCTACAGCCTTGTTTTACACCCTACTTAATACGAGCACTTCGTTCTTGATCGTCCACTCTTATTATTCCCTCTTGGTTGTTGTACATATTGTATATGACCCGTCTCTCCCTATAGCTTACCCATACTTTTTTCAGAATCTCGAACAGCTTGCACCATTTTATTTTGTCGACCGCTTTTTTCAGGTCGACAAATCCTATGAACTTGTCTTGATTTTTCCTTAGCCTTGCTTCCATTATTAGCTGTAACGTCAGAATTGCCTCTCTCGTGCCTTTACTTTTCCTAAAGCCAAACTGATCGTCACCTAGCGCATTATCAATTTTCTTTTCCATTCATCTGTATATTATTCTTGTAAGCAGCTTCGATGCATGAGCTGTTAAGCTGATTGTGCGATAATTCTCGCGCTTGTCAGCTCTTGCCGTCTTCGGAATTGTGTGGATGATGCTTTTCCGAAAGTCAGATGGTATGTCGCCAGACTCATATATTCTACACACCAACGTGAATAGTAGCTTTGTTGCCACTTCCCCTAATGATTTTAGAAATTCTGGTGGAATGTTACCCATCCCTTCTGCCTTATTTAACCGTAAGTCCCGCAAAGCTCTTTTAAAAACCCGATTCTAATTCTGGATCCACTATTTCTTCTAAATCGACTCCTGTTTCTTCTTCTATCACATCAGACAAATCTTCACCCTCATAGAGGCTTTCAATGTATTCTTTTCACCTATCTGCTCTCTCCTCTGAATTTAACAGTGGAATTCCCGTTGAACTCTTAATGTTATCACCGTTGCTTTTAAAGTCACCAAAGGTTGTTTTGACTTTCCTGTATGCTGAGTCTGTCCTTCCGACAATCATAGCTTTTTCGATGTCTTCACATTCTTCCTGCAGCCATTTCGTCTTAGCTTCCCTGCACTTCTTATTTATTTCATTCTTCAGCGACTTGTATTTCTGTATTCCTGATTTTCCCGGAATATGTTTGTACTTCCTCTTTTCATCAATCAACTGAAGTATTTCTTCTGTTACCCAAGGTTTCTTTGCAGCTACCTTCTTTGTACCTATGTTTTCCTTCCCAACTTCAGTGATGGCCCTTTTTATAGATGTCCATTCCTCTTCAACTGTGTTGCCTACTGCGCTATTCCTTATTGCTGTATCTATAGTGTTAGAGAACTTCAAACGTATCTCGTCATTCCTTAGAACTTCCGTATCCCACTTCTTTGCGTATTGATTCTTCCTGACTAATGTCTTGAACTTCAGCCTACTCTTCATCACTACTATATTGTGATCTGAGTCAATATTTCCTCCTGGGTACGCCTTACAATCCAGTATCTGATTTCGGAATCTCTGTCTGATCATGATGTAATCTAATTGAAATCTTCCCGTATCTCCCGGCCTTTTCCAAGTATACCTCCTCTTGTGGTTCTTGAACAGGGTATTCGCTATTACTAGCTGAAACTTGTTACAGAACTCAATTAGTCTTTCTCCTCTTTCTTTCCTGGTCCCAAGCCCATATTTTCCTGTAACCTTTTCTTCTACTCCTTCCCCTGCAACTGCATTCCAGTCGCCCATGACTGTTAGATTTTCGTCCCCCTTTACATACTGCATTACCCTTTCAATATCCTCATACACTTTCTCTATCTGTTCATCTTCAGCTTGCGACGTCGGCATGTATACCTGAAATATTGTTGTCGGTGTTGGTCTGCTGTCGATTCTGATTAGAATAACCCGGTCACTGAACTGTTCACAGTAACACACCCTCTACCCTACCTTCCTATTCATAAGGAATCCTACACCTGTTATACCATTTTTTGCTGCTGTTGATATTACCCGATACTCATCTGACCAGAAATCCTAGTCTTCCTTCCACTTCACTTCACTGACCCCTACTATATCTAGATTGAGCCTTTGCATTTCCCTTTTCAGATTTTCTAGTTTCGCTACCACGTTCAAGCTTCTGACATTCCACGCCCCGACTCGTAGAACATTATCCTTTCGTTGATTATTCAATCTTTTTCTCATGGTAGCCTCCCCCTTGGCAGTGCCCTCCCGTAGATCCGAATGGGGGACTATTCCGGAATCTTTTGCCAATGGAGAGATCATTATGACACTTCTTCAAGTACAGGCTACATATCCTGTGGATACACGTTATGTGTCTTTAATGCAGTGGTTTCCATTGCCTTCTGCATCCTCATGTCGTTGATCATTGCTGATTCTTCCGCCTATAGGGGCAATTTCCCACCCGTAGGACAAGAGAGTTCCCTGAACGTCTATACGCTCCTCCGCCCTCTTTGACAAGACCGTTTGCAGAATGAGGCTGACTTCTTATGCCGGATGTCTTCGGCCGCCAATGCTGATTATTTATCAACATTTAGACAGTGGGTGGGATCGAACCCGCGACCGAAAATGGTTTGATTATGAATCAAAGACGCTACCCCTAGACACCTACCGATTCCATATGCTGGTAACAGTCATTGGTTCTCGACCATCGCGAGCAGCAATGTGGCGATACGATAAACCGCAATCGCGATAGGCTACAATTCGACCTTTATCAAAGTCGGTAACGTGATGGTACGCATTTCTCCTCCTTACACGAGGCATCACAACAACGTTTCAACAGGCAACGCCGGTCAAATGATGTTTGTGTATGAGAAATCGGTTGGAAACTTTCCTCATGTCAGAACGTGTAGGTGTCGCCACTTGTGTGAATGCTCTGAAAAGTTAATCATTTGCATATCACAGCATCTTTTTCCTGTTGGTTAAATTTCACGTCTGTAGCACGTCATCTTCGTGGTGTAGCAATTTTAATGGCCTGAGGACGACGCTAGGTACGACGAATTCAAACGATGCTCCTCAATGACTTTCCTGAGCTGGGCTTACGCAACACCCCTAACTCGAGGGTGAGAAAGAATTTGAAGATGAGGGTTCGGGAGGCGTGGCGAGCGACGACTGCTTAGAATCGAGGGAGGAAACATCTGACGCGGGACAAGATAATTCCTCGGAGAGGATGAAGTTGGCGACATTCTTCTTGGTCGTGATGGTGAAAGTATACGGATCAAGAAAATTCCGTCCGTAAATAGGAGGACCCTGGAAAGTAACATTATTACACATTTACCTTGTGTGAGAAGACAACCACAACATTCTACGACCCCTTTAGCCTGTTAGGAACATTTCTTTGAGGCTGACATAATAAATACTATAATTCACTGCACAAACTTCCAAATTAGCACAAAAAACGTAATTTTTCTTCATAAAGGGATGCAAAGGATACAAATGCTATAGAATCAGAGGCATTTGTAGGAGTAATATATATGCTTGGTTTGAAAAAACTTATTCTTACAAATCTCGAGGGAGTATGGGCTGACGATACAACCGGTGAGGAATTTGGCAGAGCAGTGACGAGCAAGCAGAGGTTTAGATTATTATAACAAAATTTACGATTCGATAATAAGCAGACTCGTAAAGAGAGGGAGTATGGTGATAAACTAGGTCCAATCAGAAAACATTTTGAACAAGTAGCTAGTAATTTACAAAAGTGCTATACTATTGGGGAATATGCTAAAATTGACGAAAACCTAGAGGCTTTCAGAGGAAGGTGCCCTTTCAAGCAATACATACCCTCGAAACCCTCCAGGTACGGTGTACAGATTTTTGCTCTTACCGATGCACAGACCTTTTATAAGCTCAATTTGGAAATTTATCCTGGAAAACAGTCACCTGGACCCTTCTCTATTGGCATGGTGATGCGTCTGACGAAGACTATGCACAACACCGGCCGAAATATTAATGTTGACAACTGGTTCAGTAGCTTTTCACTGACCGAAGAATTGTTGAATGAAAGGTTGACTATGATTGGGGTGGTAAGAAAAAATGAAAAAGAATTACCACCTGGAACTGCAAATAGACAAAATTTTTATTGCACCCAATTCTTGTTTTATGACACGAAAACTCTTATTTCGTATCAGGCAAAAAAAAATTATCCTCATATATAATTCGTATCATGTTGCTGTGTTTGAAACAGTCACCAAAAGGCTGGAAATAATTTCTTTTTACAATGCCACCAAATTTGGGGTTGACACAGTAGATAGGATATGCAGTTCTGTGAATGTGGCCAGAAATACTCGACGTTGGCCGATGACCGTATTCTTTTCTTTGCTGAATGTTAGTGGGATTAATGCAATGGTAGTGTACAGTCCGCAAAAAGATAATGTTCCGAAAAAAGGCGTACCTTTTTGGATGAACTTGTCTTTGGTCTTGTTGCTGAGCAGGTGAAACGGAGGAAATACATGCAAAATCTTCCCAGGCAACTGAGATCATCGATTGACAACTTATTTGCAGTACTGTATCCACAACTTTCGAGTGGAACCAATTGTAAGACATCCAACCAAGGAAGGAAAAGATGTTACGATTGTTCGAGTAATATTTTTAGGAAAACGAACTACCAATGTATGAAATGCCAAAAGTACATTTGCATAAAGGTCAATTCCATCTTCGTTTGTCAGTATTATTATAATTTCTATTTAGAAGTAAATAAGAAGTAATTAATGTTCAAACGTGAAGCATACTATTAAAATTTGGTTCTCATTTAAAAACATTGTTTATTAGTATGTATATCCTATAACATTTCTTTACACATATCATTTGTAAATACGTATGTTATACATATTATTATATTGATTTTCGTTTTATCGTATGCTATAACGATAGTATACATATGACATGCATGACCTTAGGAGAACTAAATATATAACATTAAACAGCTAAAATGACTCTCGGGTCTGTGAGGCCCAGCGCAACCTCTCCCGGTACCACGAGGAGTGCGACCTCCGCCGGGTTAAAGATTTATTTGCTGAGGACTTAGGTAAAGTTACCAGTTTTCTAGCTCATGTGACGTTGAAATGCAATGCAGTACTTTCAAGAAACCTGAAATATGGTTTCGCAGGACAGAATGGACCAGGTTGTGGAAAGGGGCCAATGTCAATTACTGTTAGTTATACAAAAAAACACAACTTTATTTCTCGATACAAAGCACAGTTTTCTCTTTAAAAAAACATAGATCAATTCATGGCAGAGGACCCAAGTAACTTCTCCAAAATAAGTTTAATTAATTCCTTCTAAGATGTCAGGATTTAGAGTAACAGCTGAAAGCCTTATTTAAGTGAAATTTCAGTAATTAAAGAGGCAACTTACAAACAAGGATTTACATATTAAAGCCACACATTCTGAAACAAACGCGGCTCAAGGCCTAACTACATACACAGCAGCAAGAAGTTTGAGTGAAACACGGCTGAAGGCCTAATCTTAAGCTAGTGTCATGTACTCGGTTGAAGGCCGTATACTGAACGTACAGCAGACAATTTTAATACAAGACTGAAGGCCTGACACAGTACCTGCGACCAAATAACATGACAATGTCAAACAACAAACAGTGGTGCTCAGAAGTGTTCCAAGGGTCGGTTTGGGGAGGAAACTAACCACGTTTGGTGAGACAGACACCCATGCGTAACACTAAATAATCGGGTGACAATACATCGTAGGGACGGCTGAAGAACCCACCAGTTACCTAATCAATTCCCTTCCACTCGACACACTCGCTGTGCTATTTCAAATGAGTGACTGACTACTCAGTACGAAGACAGCATTCATCTGCTCAGTGGAAATCACAGAAGCTACACACGGTTCTACTTAAACACACTTGTACAAGAACCCAAACAATCGTAAAAGCAATCACTGTGGAACAACAAGGACGAATCAATTTGTCACACAGAGAGTTTCCACAAGCAGTCGTCGACCAAATACACGTCGCCCAATAAGACGACAAACCGAACCACCAACCCAGGTCGTTCCCACTCAACGTACTTGTGTCGGCAACAGTCGGGCGAGTCTTGGCTGTCAGAGGCTGACTGCAGTTCCAACCCGACTCAACTCCATATCCGTTCGGAACTCGGAGACACGGCGACCTGGGCACACTGGCCCTGACCCATCCATGCAGAGGTAACTCTTGCCCATTGGCCACGACATCTCTGCACAAGGAAGGAACCGACCCACTTCCGGCACGATGACCAAGTGACGAGGCGCAGAAACGGTCAAAAGACCCAACACACGTCGCCCGATGAGACGACCAACCGAATAACAAACTAACGGTCGTCCCACTGCAATCTCCTTCCGTCGGACAGTTCACTGGCTGTCCACACTTCACTGGCGATCCGGCCCCGTCTTCACTGCTGCTGCGCCCGGACTGACCTCCCAACTGAACTCCAGACAAACGAAGACCCGGAAATACTAGTGATCTCTCCAGAGATGGTTCGACAGTACACTTATCGATAAGCGTTGGTGCTGCCACTGACGAGCAAGCAAACCAGCAACATAGTGACGCCAGTAAATCGAATGAAAGAAAAAACGAGGCGACAGAACCACAAAAACAAGATGACGAGTAATAAACGGCACGAGCGAGAGCCGCGCGTGGCTCAAAACCCTTGTTCGTTACTGTCGTACTAATCCTCATCCATAATGTATAAAAGTTTTGAAGTTCAAATGAAAGCACTGCCAATGCGTTTATGCTTTTAGCCAATTAAATAAATGTTATTGAAAGTTTATTTGAGCGTCCATGACGAACCAAGTGCAGTGTCTGTGAGCTAGTTGTTTCGTGCAGAGTACGTACCAGTGACCCTGGTGAAGCAAGCTGAGTATAGGTCATTAGAGAAACTGTGGATTCACCTTACGCTATTATTCTGATCCAGTACGTACCAAAATAATCCCTTGAAAACTGACAAGTGAAGCCGACGTGCAAAGTATCGGCGTATCATCGGACTAATGTTTGATTTCATACAGTGAGTCACCTACTGCAGACGTATCGCAGTGAAATCTGCAAGTTCTTGTAGGCCGCCATTGGCTGGGTGACCTTCCGGTGATGTAAGAGGAATCTGAGCAGCTGAAGTTCGTGGAGTTGTAACGTCTGCTCAGTTCACCACCACAGCCGACCATCATGCATGAGGTCTGCGGATGGTCTAGAACTGACCGAAAACGATGACCACAAAAATAAAACTTTTTGTGGTCGAGACTATTTTTATTCATTTTAAGTACTTAAGAAGCATCTTTCTTCCACATACGTTCTAAAAAATTACTATGAGGAATTAGTCCATAGCACGTAACTCCTGTGCAACGATCTGGCAATAATATGTTTCTGATGTCTCAGAGTCTGCATCCGGTCCCACGGGAAGACACAAGAGCATGTCTGCATTGGCATGCTTGGATATTCCTATAGTGATTAAAACCCATTGGTTGGATGTTTCCCAGTGACAGCTATTTCACTGCACTTCTCACACTGAGACACAGGTAACACGTTCCACATGCTTTACAAAACGTAAATAAACCAAAGAGTACAGCCAAAGATAAATCAAAGAGTTTGCGTTAGGGCACAGAGTCCCTTTGTTCAGCTCTTGTAAACCCACTGGCGAAAGTGAGTTTGTATCTACACTATGTGACCGAAAGTATCCGTACAGCTGGCCGAAAATGACTAACAAATTCGTGGCGCCCTCAAGCGGCAATGCTGGAATTCAGTATGGTGCTGGCCCACCCTTAGCCTTGATGACAGCTTCCACTCTCGTAGGGATACATTCAAGCAGATCCTGGAAGGTTTCTTGCTGAATGACACCCCATTCTTCACGGAGTGCTGGACTGAGGAGAGGTATGGAAGTCCGTCGGTGAGGTCTGGCACGAATTCGGCGTTCCAAAACATCCCAAAGGTGTTCTATAGGACTCTGGTGAGGACAATGTGCCGGCCAGTCCATTACAGGGATGTTATTGTCGTGTAACTACTCCGCCACAGGCCGTGCGTTATGAATAGATGCTCGATAGGGTGAAATAAGCAATCGCCATGCCCGAATTGCTCTTCAACAGTGGGAAGCAAGACTGTGATTAAAACAGCAATGCAGGCTGTGCTGTGGTAGTGCCACGCAAAAGAATGGGTGCAAGCCCCCTCTATGGAACGAACGACCACACCATAACACCACCGCCACCGAATTTCACTGTTGGCACTACACACGCTGACAGATGACATTCGTCCGGCCGTTGTGGCTGAGCTGTTCTAGGCGCTTCAGTCCGGAACAGCGCTCCTGCTACGGTCGCATGTTCTAATCCTGCCTCGGGTATGGATGTGTGTGATGTCCTTAGGTTTTTTAGGTTTAAGTATTTCTAAGTCTAGGTTACTGTTGACCTCAGATGTTAAGTCCCATAGTACTCAGAGCCATTTGAACCATTTCATTTTTTATTTTTAGATGACGTTCACCGGGCATTCGCCATACCCACACCGTGACATAGGATCGCCACATTGTGTACCTTGATTCGTCACTCCATACAATGTTTTTCCACTGTTCAATCGTCCTTACACCAATCGAGACGTCGATTGGCATTTACCAGCGTGATGTGTGGCTAATGATGAGTCGCTCGACCATGAAATCCAAATTTTCTCTCCTCCCTCCTAACAGCCATAGTACTTGCATAGGATCCTGATGCTCTTTGGAATTCCTGTGTGTATGCCTGGATAGGTGTCTGCCTATTACTCATTACGGCCCTCTCCAACTGTCGGGGGTCTCTGTCACCCAAGTGACGGGGTCGGTCACAACGCTTTTGTGCTGTACGTGTCCTTTCACATTCCCACTTCAGTACCACGTTGGAAAGGTGGATCTAAGGATGTTCAGGAGTGTGGGAATCCCACGTACAGACGTATGACACAAGTGATACCGAATCATCTGCGCACGTTCGAACCTCGTGAGTGCCACGGACCGCCACATTCTGCTCTCTCACGATGTTTAATGACTACTGAGGTCGCTGATATGGAGTACCTGGCAATAGGAGGGAGTACAATGCACCTATTATGAAAAACGTATGTTTTTGTGGGAGTCCGGATACTTTTGGTCACATAGTGGATTTCTCTGTTGCAAAAATGACACTTAGTAATGTGGCTGAATTATCATTTTTCTGTTAAATAAATGAACTGGAGAAATTGATTTTTGGTTGTTATGGTAAACACTGCAATTCAAACTAATCAGACAAGATGAAAGTAATGTTGAACAAAATGCCAAATTTTTTTAACCAGCTGCTCAAAGCAGTCAATAAAGCGGTTTGTTCGAGGATTTAATCCGACAAGTGGACATAGTAGCTATGGTATTGTCCGCAGTACTAAATGAAGCAGGCACCGTATCGACAAAGCAAAAAAATATGTCGCCGATGCAAGAGAGAAAGGAAAAGGACATTTCCCATACACAATCTAATTTGACCATGGAAAATTCTGTAATGCAAATTGTCATTCCGAAGAAAATTTCTCAAACTCCCATTCTCGAAGAACAGGTCCCAATACTAGACAAAAAAGCACAATTAAATGGTTCAAATTGCTCTGAGCACTAAGGGACTCAACTTCTGAGGTCATCAGTCCCCTACAACTTAGAACTACTTAAACCGAACTAACCTAAGGACATCTCACACACCCTTGCCCGAGGCACGATTCGAACCTGCGACAGTAGCGGTCTCGCGGTTCCGGACTGCAGCGCCTAGAACCGCACGGCCACTCCGGCCGGCCAGCAGAATTAAAACCAGCTACCTGAAGCTATCAGTAAACTATCCGATGAAGTACTAGAAACAAATCACCCTCAGACTACATTATTTGAATCTGTTTATCACGTGTTTGAATGTTTACGTGAAATACCTATTGAACAGGAACAAACAACACGTTAGCATTCCGAGGAACAAAGGAAGCAATTTGCAGCTGAATTTGCAGACTGAACTTCCGTAAGCACCGAATACGTTGCAAAAGAAATACAGGATTGTTTAAAAAGAGAGAACAGATTTCAGTTGTATATTACAGACTGTAGAAGATAGAAACACATTGCGCTTATCACTGAACAAGGGAGCTTCAAAGTTTTAATACAGCTAGACTGTTGTTTGTTTGTAGCAACATGGCGACAAGAGAAATAATTTTGTGTGTTGAAATTTTCACCAACTCAGTCGACTGTTCAAGTGCAACTTGCACTCCGTCGTCGATTCAGCAAGAAACGGCCTCTGCATAACCAGATTTATGTGTGGCCCACAAAATTCTCGGAAGGTTTTGTACATGCAAAGAGAAATGCACTGCTCGGCCACGCACGTCTGATGAATATTTCGAGAGTATCTGGGATAATTTCGCACGGAGCCCTCAGAAGTCAATATGATGGGCAGGCCTGGAACTTCAACTTTCTTAGTCAATGATGTGACGTGTTCTGAACGACGCCTGCATATGAAGTCTGACAAGTTTCAGATACTTCAACAATAGCGTCTAGGCGATCATTTCAATAGGAGCGAACTTTCACATTTCAGTATTCTAGGTCATTGCCCTTTTTAGCAATGATTCATCTTTCCGGGTGAATCAACGTTGCACCAACCGGGTAAAATAAATCGTCATAATGAAAGAATTTTGGGGTCACAGATCCCTAGCGTTGTCATCGTAGAACATGGAATAAACTCGCAGAAACTTAATTTGTTTTCTCCGTTTATGTTTACTGAGTTAATGGACCTTTCTTTTTGTGTGGAGGAAACTTTGACAGGAATGTCATTCTTAGACATGATACAAAACTAGCTGTTTCTCCATCACGAAGATTCCAATGATTTCATTTTTATCCATCACGGTCGCCTGTGGCATTTTCACCGTGAGGTGCGTCGTTATCTTAACAGCACCATCCAAACGTTGAATTGAAAGAGGTTGAAAGGAGGATCTTGTTCATTGTTTTTGGGCTCCATGGTCAGCAGACCTCACAATTTGCGATTTTTATCTGTAGGCGTACCTAAAAGACAGAGTCTTTGTCCGACCTATGGCACCACTCTTCTAGATTTGAGAAACTTAATTCTTGAAGCTGTTGATTCTATAAACAGGGACCTGTTGAATCGTGTGTAGAATGAAATGGAATACCATTTCTATGTTTCTCGAGAAATGCATGGTGCTCATGTTGCTTGTATCTTATGGTGTATGTGCTAACGTACAACTCTGAACTTTCCTCTGTCCAGTGACATGCCCAGTATGTTTCTGTCTTTCATAGTTTGTAATATACAGTTGACATCTCTCTTTTTGAATGATCCTGTACGTGATAAAGGCTGCTATTGACCATAACTTTAATAAACACAAAAGCTCAACAAATGCAGTAAAAAGTGAGATGCATGACATAAAGGAACAGAGAGCACATGATTTCTCATTGTGGCGGGATGCAATAAATGATCGGATATATTTAACAAACAGGGAATTGACTGTAGTTAAATACGTTGTGCAAGGCAATAATTTATTTGCACATGAATCTTAAAGGGTGTTGAATTAGGAACTGTTGATGTATCGGTAGCAATGAGAGCAATGTGAGTCAAGAGCTTATTAGTTGTTAGAAATACAGTACACAGAGACCTGCATCAATTAAACGTCTGTTCTCATCGTATAAAATTTTTTAAGGCAGCTACAGCGCCAGTAGCAATATCAGTGACATAATACACGCCCACCATCATATTCCAATGAGTAATGTAGCGACAGAACACGCATTTCTAATTCTAGATGGTACACCATATTTTGAGCCTTGAACTGCTCAGAGAAATGGATGCCAATTTTGATTTATTTGCAAGAAAATATTTTTTTGTGGATGATAGTGTTCAGATTTCGGTGGATTAGTTGAAAAGTGACAATGTAATCCCGAATGAAGTGACAATGTTACGCCAAAAGAAAAATCATCCATCCAGTTGGATTTATTCCTTCATTCTGAGGTATGTTGGAATGACATTGGAAAAACTGGTTTTGTAAAAAGACACATATAATGATATGCTGCTCGCTGATCTGCGGAACAGCAGACTACTGCCATAGATATGAGAAATTGAAGAGATCATTTTTGGTCATGTATTGGCCAATCACAATAAAAGAATGACTCAACAAATAAGTGTTCGATGCTGGACGCTTCAGCTTCTGCCAAGGCAGACTGAGACGATAATTTGAAAATTATGTATAGAAAACCCTGTATTGGTATGAGCCTATTTTGTGTCATGATATTTTGCGAAAACGTAAGGTAAAATTGCCTACGGATGTAAGGGAGAATTTAATACATGTACCAGAGTAGGCCCTGGAGAACTCTATGGGGGCCTTCACTCATTCGACCTGATACATGAGAAAGCAAAGGCTAGGTCGAGTTCAACAGCATGTCACTGGCTGTTGCTGGTACTAACATGTCAGTAAAACACCGCATGGGTTACCCCAACCATCAAACAAATGTTCAGTGTGAACTATGCAGCAATGATAAGGAAAAGAAAAATTATAGATGTCGCAACGAGGCCTCTATGAAGGGAGGTATAATCCACCTTACATGCCAAACAATAACAACACAAACAACTGGCACAGCAGCTAGCAGAGTTGGAGGCTAGTCAGGAATGGAGGAATCATCCACCAGCAATAATTTCAATGAATGATAATAATTTTTTGGCAAATTCTAGGCATAAAACTGGAAACGATCGAATCTAACACAGAAATGATGGTCGCGGAATGGATCAGAGTCTACGAAGGCAAAGTAAAAGTTTTCCCACTACGATCCTAACCGCCGTCTGCTTCACGTCTGCTGTGCAGCGAGCTACCTTAATTTAAGAATTAACTATATTTGTATTACTTGTCACTTCTTCTTCCGTGTGTTTTTGCTTTTAGGAAGCTTTAATTGTCGAGTGCTACTAATAGTGTTCCGTAGATTTCGTGTTTGTTTTGAATACAGTCAGAGAGAGTCCCTTTAGTCAGCCATAGTGCCAGTAGTGCTAGTGTTTGTTTTCAATACAGGTCAGAGACAGGTAGTGCTATTTTCATTGTTTTCTACAAGAAGTGGCTAGCAATCACAGTTTAGTCAATAATCAGCCGCCTTTAGTGAATTAACAGTCTAGTTAAAAGTTGATTAAGTCTCTTCAGTAAATTGATTCCTTAGGATATTATGTGTGGCTGCTGTGTACGGAAGCAGGAGGAGCTGGCCACTCTTCGCGAACAGCTGAGCGTGTTGATGGCCGCGGTCAGCCGTCTTCAGGCTGCTGCCTCGGAGTGTAGCGGCAGTGGCGAGTCTGGTGCGTCGCAAAGTACACCCCAGGTGTTACATGCTTCACCCACTGTCCCTGTTGTCGGGACATCTTCGCGGGTACCGGCCGCCGTTGGGACACCATCTCCCCAAGGGGAGTGGCAGGTTCAGCGGCGTTCGCGGCGCACGAGGTGGAGGGTAAATGTGGAGGCTGGCCGTGTGGCATTGCCCGCTCTGCCTGTGAGTGGACATGTGGCTGCTCCTTCAGCAAGGTCCGAGCAGGCACACGGGGGGAGGGGTTTATTAGTTATTGGGAGCTTCTACGTTAAGCGGGTGATGGAGCCCCTTAGGGAAATAGCGGAATGGTCGGGGAAGAAGGCCAGTGTTCACTCTGTCTGCTTGCCGGGGGGTCTCATCCGAGATATGGAGGAGGCCGTACCGGCAGCAATAGAGAGCACTGGGTGCACCCGACTGCAAATTGTTGCTCATGTCGGCACCAATGACTCCTGCCGTCTGGGTTCAGAGGTCATCCTCAGTTCATACAGGAGGTTGGCGGAATTGGTGAAGGCGGAAAGCCTTGCTCGCAGGGTGGAATCAGAGCTAACTATTTGTAGTATCGTTCCCAGAACCGATCGCGGTCCTCTGGTTTGGAGCCTAGTGGAACGCTTAAATCAGAGGCTCAGACGGTTCTGCGGAGAGCTGGGGTTGCAAATTTCTCGACCTCCGCTATCGGGTGGAGAAATGTAGGGTCCCCCTGAATAGGTCTGGCGTGCACTACACACCGGAAGCGGTTACAAGGGTAGCGGAGTACGTGTGGAGTGCACATAGGGTTTTTTTAGGTTAGAGAATTCCCTCCCTAGGCCCGACAATACGCCTCCTGAGACGCGGCCAGGTAGGAGTAGGCAAAATGCAACAGGGAATAACAATATTAATGTCCTAATAGTAAACTGCAGGAGCGTCTATAGAAAGGTCCCAGAACTGCTCTCATTAATAAACGGTCACAACCCCCATAGGGACAGAAAGTTGGCTGAACCAGACGTAAACAGTAATGAAATCCTAAACTCAGATTGGAATGTATAGCGCAGAGATAGGCTGGACTGTGAAGGGAGAGGCGTGTTTATAGCGATAAGAAGTGCAATAGCATCGAAGGAAATTGACGAGATCCGAAATGTGAAATGATTTGGGTGAAGGTCACGGTTAAAGCAGGCTCAGACATGGTAATTGGATGTCTCTATAGGCCCCCGGGCTCAGCAGCTGTTGTGACTGAGCACCTGAAAAATAATTTGGAAAATATTTCGAGTAGATTTCCCCACCATGTGATAGTTGTGGGTGAAGATTTTAATATGCCGGATATAGACTGGGAGACTCAAACGTTCATAACGGGTGGCAGGTACAAAGATTCCAGTGAAATTTTGTAAGTGCTTTATATGAAAACTACCTTGAGCAGTTAAACAGAGAACCGACTCGTGGCGATAACACACGAGACCTTCTGGAGACAAACAGACCCGAACTATTTGAAACAGTTAACGCAGAACAGGGAATCAGCGATCATAAATCGGTTACTGCATCGATGATTTCAGCCGTAAATAGATATATTAAAAAAGGTAGGAAGAGGTTTCTGTTTAGCAAAAGTAACAAAAAGCAGATTACAGAGAACCTGACGGCTCAACACAAAAGTTTTGTCTCAAGTACAGATAGTGTTGAGGATCAGTGGACAAAGTACAAAACCATGGTACAATATGCGTTAGATGAGTATGTGCCAAGCAAGATCGTAAGAGATGCAAAAGAGCCACCGTGGTACAATAACCAAGTTAGAAAACTGCTGCGGAATCAAAGGGAACTTCGCAGCAAACATAAACACAGTCAAAGCCTTGCAGACAAACAAAAATTACGCTAAGCGAAATGTAGTGTGAGGAGGGCTATGCGAGAGGCGTTCAATGAATTCAAAAGTAAAGTTCTATGTACTGACTTGGCAGAAAATCGTAAGAAATTTTGGTCTTATGTCAAAGCGGTAAGTGGATCAAAACAAAATGTCCAGACATTCTGTGACCAAAATGGTACTGAAACAGAGGATCACAGACTAAAGGCCGAAATACTAAATGTCTTTTTTCAAAGCTGTTTCACAGAGGACGACTGCAGTGTAGTTCCTTCTTTACATTGTCGCACAGATAACAAATTGGTAGATATCGAAGTAGACGATAGAGGGATAGAGAAACATTTAAAATCGCTTAAAAGAGGAAAGGCCGCTGGACCTGATGGGATACCAGTTCGATTTTACACAGAGTACGCGAAGGAACTTGACCCCCTTCTTGCAGCGGTGTACCGTAGTTCTCTAGAAGAGCGTAGCGTTCCAAAGGATTGGGAAAGGGCACAGGTCATCCCCGTTTTCAAGAAGGGACGTCGAACAGATGTGCAGAACTACAGACCTATATCTCTAACGTCGATCAGTTGTAGAATTTTGAAGCACGTATTATGTTCGAGTATAATGACTTTTCTGGAGACTGTAAATCTAGTCTGTAGGAATCAGAATGGATTTCGGAAAAGACGGTCGTGTGAAACCCAGCTCGCACTATTCGTCCACAAGACTCAGAGGGCCATAGACACGGGTTCACAGGTAGATGCCGTGTTTCTTGACTTCCGCAAGGCGTTCGATACAGTTCCCCACAGTCGTTTAATGGACAAAGTAACAGCATATGGGCTACCACACCAATTGTGTGATTGGATTGAGGAGTTCCTAGATAACAGAACGCAGCATGTCATTCTCAATGGAGAAAAGTTTTCCGAAGTAAGAGTGATTTCAGGTGTGCCGCAGGGTAGTGTCATAGGACCGTTGCTATTCACAGTATACATAAATGACCTGGTGGATGACATCGGAAGTTCACTGAGGCTTTTTGCAGATGATGCTGTGGTGTATCGAGAGGTTGTAACAATGGAGAATTCTACTGAAATGCAGGAGGATCTGCAGAGAATTGACGCATGGTGCAGGGAATGGCAATTGAATCTCAATGTAGACAAGTGTAATGTTCTGCGAATACATAGAAAGATAGATCCCTTAACATTCAGCTGCAAAATAGCAGGTCAGCAACTGGAATCAGTTAATTCCATAAATTATCTGCGAGTAGGCATTAGGAGTGATTTAAAATGGAATGATCATATAAAGTTGATCGTCGGTAAAGCAGATGCCAGACTGAGATTTATTGGAAGAATCCTAAGGAAATGCAATCCGGAAACAAAGGAAGTTGGTTTCAGTACGCTTGTTCGCCCACTGCTTGAATACTGCTCAGCAGTGTGGGATCGGTACCAGATAGGGTTGATAGAAGAGATAGAGAAGATCCAACGGAGAGCAGCGTGCTTCGTTACAGGATCATTTAGTAATCGCGAAAGCGTTACGGAAATGATAGATAAACTCCAGTGAAGACTTTGCAGGAGAGACGGTTAGTAGCTCGGCACGGGCTTTTGTTAAAGTTTCAAAAACATACCTTCACCGAAGAGTCAAGCAGTATATTGCTCCCTCCTACATATATCTCGCGAATAGACCATGAGGATTAAATCAGAGAGATTAGAACCCACACAGAATCATACCGACAATCCTTCTCTCCACGAACAATACGAGATTGGAATAGAAGAGAGAACCGGTGAGGTACTCAGGGTACCCTCCGCCACACACCGGTCAGGTGGCTTGCGGAGTATGGATATAGATGTACATGTAGAATGACACTACCGACATTACACTCAGGCTGTGCTCGGACAATAAAAACTACAGTAATTTAATGCAACTGTTTTGCAGTCTGCAATCAATGAACAAGCATCGAACACACCAGCTACAATAATACTAAACAAAGTCTTTGCTACAATTGCTGTGTCCACGGATTTGTATTAAGAAATTTATGAATGAGTATGGATGCCAAATTTGCTGATCATCAATTGTAGCACTCTGGAAACTGCGGGGACTTGTCCTAAAAATGTGAAAGTACTGGTCCACCTTAATATTACGCTGGGTTGTATAGCAATACATTTCCAGCTCTAGATGGTTTCTGGACCATATTTTGGGTCTTGAATTTCTTAGAGAGAAGTAAGAAAATTTCCATTCGAGAACATGATTATTTGTGGTTCATGGTGCAAAGATTTCAGGAGATTATTGAAAAGTGAAAACGTTCACTGAAATATTGCCAGGAAATTACGGAAAAGAAGAATGGAAGTGAGACAAGGAATAATTAAACAGTAGCTTAACACTAGAGCTGTTCTTTACACAAGGGAAAGCATAAAATATAAACTTACGGAGCCAAGTTCTTTAAACGAAACCAATAGCTCTGACATGTTAAAAAAACTGACTCTATCGTTCAGATGTGTTTGAAGAGAAGCCTGTTGGGATCTATTGCTGTCAATGCTACCAAAATATCATGGTACGGAAAACATAATCCATTCCATGACTAAAAAGGCCTGCTGTAACAAATAAATATGAAATAGGTTTGAATCATCCATAATACAACCATTTGACACAGACTGTGCACCGAAAGTGAATGTTGTGTATTCGACTTCTTGCAGTTGCAAAACATAGGAGGAACGTGAGGTTAGAATGGGATGCAGGAACTATTAATCAGTTTATTGCTCCTGTCCAAAAAAAACCGGCAACAACGACAAATTATTCAGAAATCACATGGAGAGAAGTATTTAATGAGTGGTGGTCTCTCTGCCTGTTATGGACAGAATAACCTGGCAAACTAGTCTCACAAGCTTAAAGATTTTATGAAAGCTAGCAAAATTTATGAACCTTAGCTGCTGCATTTTAGCCGGAATGTTAGTTCAGGAGAATTTATTGCAGCTCTTGGCTCTATGCTCTGAAAAGTAACGCCTTTGGAATATCACAGGGACAAAAATTGCTACCAAAAAGGATTATATTTATAAAAGTGGATTGTGCAGTACTTGTGCAAACAGAGAAAAAAGTATTCGAGAAACTGAGGAGGGTAAAATTAGATTTACATGAGATCAGGTAAACAAAGGCCATAGCCAAGGGAAATTGAAAAAAAAAAAACAGCCGATTACGAGGAACTACGAAACCTGAAGCTAGATACACGTTCACATTTAAACAAAGGTCACGGGAAAGGGAAATAAAAATATAGCAGAGTGGTGTAATTTTTGCACTGAGATAAAACAGGAAGATAGGGTCAAGAGAGGGATTTTAATAACTGTCTATAACCATAGAAGAGATATCAAATGTTGAGGCGAAACTGATGAGAGGATTACATCTGTGGAATTCTTACAATATTGGTGTGGAATTCTCTTTGTCGTACCTTATAGACCTACAAATAATGATGACAGTTAAGTCAAAGATGAGTTTTATGAAAAATGAACAAAAAAGGTACAGCAAATTAACCCTCACAAATAAAAAGCTTCGAAGGTACATCTTAATGCAAAAGTAAGGGTGGCCACCAAAATTGGGGTAATAGAAAGCTACGAGCATGGCACACTACATAACACGGAGTACACCTTAGTTGATATACAGGTGGTGCTCTAAATTATGTAATCGTAAGAAGTGCATGCCTGAATATTAATGCACATCATAACCAATTCAGCATGTTACAGTTTTATATCTCACTGCGAAAGGAATGTGTGCAATCCCCCCAACATGTTTCAAACGCGCTTCGTAGCCAGAACGGTGTTATGGGTAGTTGTGAGTGCTTTATGTAAAATCTAAGTGAATACCAAGCAGGGGAAATATTTGCTGATCGAATGTGGGTGCTTCTGTAACCAAACTAGCTAAAGCGTTTAGGGGTTCCAAGAGTACCACACTAAAGATTTTTAATCTAAACAGGGAAGTCAGCAAAACATCATGCGATTAGTCACAATGCGACGGGACGTGTGTGTTGATTGATAGTGACGGCGGTGACTGAAGAAGACTGCAGCAGAAAATACGACAGCAGCAAAAGTTCTGCAGAACTTAAAATCACTCTCGCGAACACTGTCAGCGACAAAGCAACACAAAGCGAACTTCACATGCAGGGAGTTGGAATTCCTAAACCACTCACCAGTGAGACAAATGCCTATAACAGGAAAACGTGGTGCCAAAGTCAAAAAACCTAGACTACGAAGTAATGTAAGTCATTTGGTCGGATGAGTATTTTGCGCACTGTTTGCAAGTTCTGGCCTATTTTACGTTCCAAAGATGTAACATGGCCGAGTGCATGGTGATGAGTTGTACAGCCATATCGTGGTAATCCATAGCCCCCATGGTTGCTCTACAGTTTCGCATTCCAGCTAAGGAATATGTGACCTTTCTGGCTATCGAGGTATATTCGAAAGTAGAATATTTGTTGTAGAATAATGGTGCTGTGTTCCAAGACGAAACGAAACTGTTCACACAGGTCGCATCGTGTAGTAATGGCACGAGGATCGAGAAGAATTGTCGCGTCCTCTTTGTCCACCACGGTCAACAGATGTGAATGTCGTTGAGCCATTGTGGTCAGCTATGGAAAGAAAAGTGTGTGATCACTATATATTTCCCACATTGTTACATGAAAGTGCTAACATTGTGCAACGAGAGCTATGTCCATCCAACTGTATTGAATGTCTACGGTTATCCTACACCATTATGGGCTTGGTAATGGGTTGTGTTTTAGATGTTTCCATATTTCCGTCCTCCACCTGTATGTGAGACATTGTCTTCGAAGATTTTAAATGATTTCTTTTCCGCTCAAGAATGTCACCAAGAACACGTGGAATAATCCTTCGAGAAATATCACATCAGCGGTATACTACAATATTCAAAATAAAAATTCCAACCTTAGACCAAATGATGCTAGGACTTAGAAGGGTACAAAATGTAGTTCAGGCCACTTCTTGTTAGGAGCATAGTTCACAGTAACACCACTGGGGCAAAGACAAATTGAAAAGCTAATACTCCCATGTGGAGTTACAGTTAGCAGATAAATTGAGGCACTTAGAAGAAGGAACGGCGGAGCCTTTGCATCAAGGTATTAAGAAATGCCTACGTGGAACTGCGTTTGAAGCACTGGGGCAGTGAAAAGGAGGAGAAAAGCGGCTCCCAGAATTAAGTTGAGAAAACAATCAGGGTCACATACAGAAGACGGCTACACAAATGGGGAAATCACCAGGGTCTAGAAGAGTGCTGGTAGAGTTTGTGAGGTGTGCTCCAAATAATCTGTATGAACATGTCAGTAGTTAATTATTAAATTTATTCTAGCAGAATGGACCCTGGTGTACCTAAACCTCACGCTTTAAAAGGGAGGCAAGGATGTGTGTAGCAAATATTGTGGTATAAGTGTTTCAAGAGCAATTAGCAATCTGTATGGAACGGTTTTAAAGTAAGAATTGGTGAGATTATCAGTGAAATTGATGAATAAATTAGTTTTCAAAGAGACAGGTCAGAAATAAGATGGTTCCCGGAGAGGAGATTGGAAAAGAATCCAAACAGTTATTTGGTCTTTATAGATAAAGAGTTTGCATATGACACAGTGCCACAAAAGACATTAGTGAAGGTGCTGTTAGGGGAACTGACAAAAATCAACGAAAGAAGTATGATAAGCCTCTAAAAGTTGGATAACGTGTCATTAAAGTCGGGAAAGACGTTTGTAGAGAAGTCTTCAGAATACTTTAAGGACTGGGACATAAATGCTGTCTATCTTCCATAACATTTAAGATTCATGTGTAGATGGTGCTTGATCTCTGACGTAGCAAGTTCATGGGCCTGGGGACTTATATATGGTACCAGTGCGTGTACATACTTCTCTATGGTGTTGACCAGGTCGCTGCAGGAAACGGTGGAGCAGACGTATTTTTCATGCTTAGAAAAATAGTTGGAAGAATGTAAAAATAAATTTTTGAAAATTAAATTTTTGAAGAAGGAATATATATACAGTGTTGAGGGTAGAAGTCACTTGGTTATTGGCGGAACTGAAATTAAAGTATGTAAGAGGGATACTATACTATCATACGATGGAAGATGTGCCAGAGATATCCAGCAAACGATAACGAAGAAATGGAGGGATATGCAAAACTTAATTCCTGTACATTGGTCCTCAACAATAACTTTAAAGGTTAAAATACGATTATAAAAATCCATCGTGGGACCAGTGGCAAATTATGGGAATGAGTGTTGAGAATCACAGAAAGAAACGGAAAAATGAAGAGAAGTATTTCCAAGCGAACCTCCAAGAAGAAGAAGAAGAAGAAGAAGGAGGAGGACCATGAAAAAGGTAGGTAATGGGTGTCCAAAACGCGATGGGAGAAGAGGTTGAGGAGGAATGATGAGATCGAGGTGTTTGGCGACAGATATGCAGAATGTAGCGACCGCTGTAGCACCTCCACGACAGGAGGAAGAACATGATAATTATGTAGGTGCACTATTGAAATGCAGTGTTTACGGGGGAGAATTTCAGAACATTCTATGATGTACTGCAGTAAAATATAATGTGTAACTTTTTTTACACTATTGATTTACGTTGTTCCCTGACTGTTGACGAAGTGTGGATAATGTACTAGCTATGTACGCTTCTTTCTTACGGGCAAATATAGTGAGATCTTTATAGAAGGCCTTCCTGGACTCTAATCGCGTTTTTATAACATCGCGACGTTGCTGTGACTTCGTCTGCAATCGTGAACCCAATCAACAATATTTGCGCTATAAACACTTTGCTTTACTACACTGCACTCTCTCGCCAACGTTTTCTAAATGGAATTTAACTTGACTGTTGAACATCTCTTTAACCGTTTAGCTGAAGAACAATTGGGTCGTTGCATTTAGCAACTTAGTGTTGTACACACTTAACTGCTTACCTTTATTGCGGTTTTCCACTAAACACAGTGGTTGCATTCCCCTCTGGAGCAGGAACTGTGAACACCTTACCTTGAGATATTCCTATTCAAATTTAATTCTACTTTTTACAATACATTGCTGAGATTTCAATATTTTCATTTAACGTGGAACAGTTATTCAAGTTGGTGCTTGTTAAAACTTGAGTCTAAGAAACATAATGAAACTGCCCACATATTTATTGCTTTCCCTTTATTACCTTGAACCTCTCACAACGAAGTTGAAGTCAATACACGTAATTTAAATAAAGAAAATACTGAATCTTTACGAAGGTGACTTTATGCAAACGAATTGTACTCAAGTGATGCAGCAAGGCAACTCATGAAAAATTGGTCAATGGGACACTTGAAGTTTAAGAGAACAGTGAAGCCACTTGTTGTAATCATTGCCGGTACGTCTGAACGTAAGGTAAGATTTGAAGATTTGAGGAAAATGAAAGGGATTTTCAAATCAAATAGTAGCAGTCTGTAGGTAAAAATGACAATATATTGAACAAAACACGCTTAATCGGAGAACGAGTTGAATTAATCCTGGCTCTCCTATAAACTAATGAGAATAAATGCGTTCGTAGCTTGCGTTATTAACAGAATTGCGGTTGCTAATATGGTGCCAAAAATATTTCTCCAATCTCTTTACTTTCTGTGGTGAAAACAATATGACAATGGCGCCACCATGGCTACACAGCTACAGTGATCTTAAAGAAATGTTGTGCAACTATTGCAAAGTGGCGATTGAGCCTGCTAAATCCTTGCAGTCACGGCTGATATTTACCTGACGCGACTTTTTCATACAGATGTATTGATAAACATATTACTCCAGTATTTTGTGCAGATGTAATTCTTGAGGCTTTCGCGGCGAACTGTTGACATCTTGAATAACCGGGATTTCTGCCAGATGTTCGCGTGGTTCTTGCATGATATTTCTGGGGTAGCACCTAAAGGATATCGTGGGAGAACGACGCGAGCATCCGGCACAAATCCCGATTATTCAACATGTCATTTTCTGCTGATGTTAGGACAAACAGTAACGTTTTCGTGAGAGCACGATCGGACATGACTGTTTATTGTAACAGAGGTTCGGATACTTCTGCTCTGCCCTCTGACGCTGGTAGTGCTGCGTCCCTGTTAAAGGTATTTCCAAAACAGAAGACAAGACCATCTGTTATTCATATGTCAATACTGTTTGCTAGGTCTGCTTAGATCATAATTTCTCTTCTAGAAACGACTTTCCTCAAATGTAAGCGACTAGGGCAGAAGGTGGTCTCTTTCAAGACTAACGGCCTTCTTTCTTATGCATATGTTGCTGCATTTTTAATAATAAATGATATTAATATAAAGATTGGCTATGCCCAGACATAAATGATTTCTTTTATATTCTTAAATCTGCTAAATTATTTTAATGTGTGTTCATCACTGTAATCAGATCCTTACAGTTTTTTCAGTTAAGTACTTGAGACCTTAACAACGCAAGAACCTGGGCAGTAACAATGTTTGTGGCGGTACACCACATAACGTTATAAAAGTAACATTTAATAACTTCTCAAATATACCAAAACTGACGTCGCAACGACATAAATATTATTGCAGAAAAATAACAAAGACTCTGTAATCAGTCGATATGATCTGCGAATGAAATTGAAATCTGTTCTTTTTCAAAAATATCGCTCTCTCTTCTCTTATCCTTCAGCGCCGTGAAAGAAGCCATTTTGTGACGAGGCATGAAAACTTATAAGTTTCATGTAATATTTAAACCAAAATATAATCAAATATTATTTAAAATTGTCATTAATTGTTTTTGTAACAGCTCCTTTTTTCATGAAGTGATAGATTTCTACTTTATGCTAATTTTATGGTAGAACATTGGAGCAGAGGTCAGGGCCATTGTTCTAAATGATAATGGCCAAGAGCCGTAATAAATATCTTAGTAATCGTTAATTCTGACAAGTAAAAATAAATGTAAATGTAGGAGAATTCTCTTAGTTAGCGGTACGTCCTTTGAAATAGTAAGAGGCGATCAGTTGTTCCAATATTAAATCATTTTTGAGGAAAGTGAGTCAAATATTTTTTTTTATCCACACTTAACGAAATAGCGAGAAACTCTTTAGCGTTGCAATTTCTTAAAAGTAAAAAATCACTTACAAAAATGAATTTCAATTTAGCGACACACAGTTACATATCTGATAATTTGTATGTTGATGGTGTCTTTTAATATGAAAACATCGTGTCGGGAAAACTAACTGCGTTAAGTACCACAAATGAGTCAGTGACGCAAATAATTTTCTGGTTGTGAAGCAGGCAGAAATAACCTGTAAAGACAGCTTCAGAATAGTGTTTGCTTATGTAACGTTGTTGCATTGCTATAGTTGTGCGACATTAATAATGAGTGGTATTATGCCACAATGAATTAAGTGGTGTTTTTTTTTTAAATAAACAGTTTTAAAATGATGGGGTCTCATTTGGTCTTATTCCAAAACGAACTAACTGACAACTGCCCTCGTTTCGTTGCTGCAGCAAGGGATTTCTTTGGCAGAAAACTGCTATTGCTATTCATTCTCTTATCCCAAAGTGAATCATATGACATCACAAGATGGCTACTACGTTCCCCCATGCAGTGGCTCGAAACGATGCTAATTGTGAAGACATGCCGTTTAATTCTAGCTCTTCTGATGAAGGGCCTACATCAGCCTGTCGGTGACCCATCACCATCTCAGTCATCAGACGGTAAGTGGATTTTATATATACTTTCTCTTATTGAAGAAAGTTATTTATCTGAATCTACGTTGTTATCTCGCATGTCAGAATGAACCACGACGACGAGTGGTAAATATATGGTCACTGCAGAATCGATAGTGCGTGTATGGCGATATTGCGGCCTGTGCTGCCACACAATAATGAGGGTAGAGAAATATTGACTCTATGGAAAGAAATACCTCTTTATTTAGGGAGGGAAATACGATATAATGTGGACGTGGTTCAGTCTGGCAAAAGAGTTCCTTAAAAAACGGTATGCCGCACATTCATCAACCACCAAAGTAATAAAATGGACTGTCTTAACTTGGTCTCATACTCTTTGTTCTCAATAAATCAATTTTAAAACGAATCTGTAGATCTAAATAACTTGTTTTTCAGATGAACATTAAATATCTGGCAATAAAAGAAAAGAAGGAAACAGGAAACAATGGGAGAAAACCCTAACGAAGACGAACAGAGATAGTTGGGAAACTTATATTAACAGTAAACTGTCACACGAAAGATATTTCTTGACTTTAATTCGTCATGTAGAGAAATATTCTGGCAACAAGTAAATTGAGAGGAGAAAACAAAGTTTTTTTGACACATTTTATGGAAGTGGGTCTTGGGATACGGCGACGTAAGTAATATATGGTTGTTAAAAATGGTTCCATTAAGAGCAAGCCTTCTGAAACCGACAAGAATAAGTTTTCTACTAACTAATATATTCCTATTGTGGATGGAAATAATGTGACAGTGTGCATAGAAACATTTCTGAAGACACTGCGATTTCCTGGCATTAGGGTGCATCGAGCGATAGCCAAAACAAAGGCAAGCTCCTTAGGTCACGTGGAAAACACGTACCTGATAATAAAAGTGGTGACTCAATGATTATTTACGTCTCTGATTATATTAATAGTTTCACCAGTACATCGAATCGCTACTGCAGAAGAGATTCGTCAAAAAAGTACTTGGTCAGCGGACTTTATCTTAGATTGATGTAGATATTATTCAGTTAAGTTTAAAGAAGAAGATCCCAATGTTAAATCTCCCAGCCAATCACTGTAAAAAAGTATTTAGATAAGACTTCAATCTCAGTTGGAGGCCTGCTCAAACAGATACACGTCAAGAACATGCGTCAGGCTAAACCCACTAATTACAGCGGAGGAGTCACTTAGGCCTGGTGAGAAAGCAACGAAGGTTAAAAGCTTAAGCTGCAAGAGAATGTCGGAAAACGGATATGGAGAACTCCAAGAGAAGATAATCTTACAGTCTTTTTCATTTGATTTGCAGAAAATATTATTGTTGCCAAAGTCGGCAACAGGTTGCATACTATAAATGTCAATTCTCTTATTTAATCTTGGAATTCATGGTTTTAAAAGTGAAAAGTAAGCAATGCTATGCTGGAACGAAAATAATACTTCAAGCGGATCTCAAGAGGTGCGCTGGCTCTTATGTTTTGAATTATATGGAATCACATGTTATTGGTCCAAGGATGTTAGTACGGTCGGATTCGTGTGTGTGTCGGGGGGGGGGGGGGGTGGCAGGAACTTTAAAATTACGAATATTTGAATATATTTGGTTCAGAGTGGCAAAATAACATTGAGGAAATTATCCACAAATTTGCTGAGCTTGGTCACCCGTATCTTCCGAATGAAAGAGTTTTTGGGGATATAGAGGGAAACTATGGCGTTATCCAGAAATATTTGCCCCAAAACAGCTTTATTGTATTATTGAGAATGACAGAGAGAAAAAAAGTTTAAGATGAAGTTTTAAAAATAGTACAGAGGTTTTAAAAATAGTACATTACTTCAATAGTACTGTGGTACTGGAAAAAGCACTGTATAGCAGGAAAGTAAATCTTTCTCGACAAAAGACTGAGTGGATTAGGATTAAGAAAATGAGATTTTACAAAGAGAAGCTAGAGATAATGGGGCACAAATACAGCCACAATAACAGGGAAGAATGTTCTTCAGTGAATATCAATAAACGACAAAACGCTCGCCACTGTTCTTTCAGTCAAATTGCCCTGCCTACACTGTATCCATCAGAGAGAGAAATTGAAAGATAAAGGGTACCTTCCATTGTATGTACCCCCAATATACCATGAATTATATAAGGATTTTGTAACAGAGATGAGCAATAGCAGCAATGAAGAAGATGAATACTACAGTAATCATAAGGATTACAGGGAAGGATACAAATCACTTTAAGTATATTCCAATGTTCTTTTCTAATTAGAAAAAGTTTTTAATAATGCTGTATTACATAAATATTTAAATTATTTCTGTGTGTTTCAGTTCCCAAGTAGATCTATGTATTATACAAAACAAAGAAAACTTTAGTTTATATTTACTATGTGAAGTGCATTAATGTGGTGTGCAAGCAAAATCACCTGATGTACATGGATATTTTACATTGTTTCGCTGCGGCATTAAGCTTCATACTACAATTAAATGATGTGCTGCAAGGCTCAAAATGCTTGTAAAAGTTTTTCACACCCATTGTGCACCATACCACAGGCATTACCATAAATATTTTGAAATAAACTAGTTGCTGAAAACTCATAACCTCAGCCCTTTATTTCTCAAAAGTAACTGAATGTCACTTACTTCTTTATCGTAAAATGACACTGAATTATTACTGCACAAACTTAATACATCATTACTGAAAAATTATTTCGGTGTTGTACTCAGTCGTCAGTTGCAAAGATACATTTACTTCGTTTTATTGACTGATCTTTTTCTGATATGTGTATTAAAGTTGTTGAAAAAATTAAGATTATTGACAAAATTTAAAAAAATTAAAATTATCTTTGCATCAATGATGCTCAGTGGGGAATCTCCCTGTTTCTTCAATCAGTGTAAAATTATGTAAATTGGCTTCTTATTGCCTACTATAATCATTAATTTTCTTTACCTGCCTTCATATAGACCCATAACCTTATTTAACCAACATAACAGAGCTCTCACCATTTGGTACTAATTCTTCTTCTGCTTCCATGGCCTGATTGGATCATTTTATTCAATCTTTTAGTGGTCATCTTCTTCAATAGGTTTGCTTTCCGAATTTCCAAATATCTATTCATTCGTTCGGTTCTTTTTCGTGGTTTGAATGGTAATTTTATGTTTTTGGTTCTTTTAAATTTTCTGTTTTGTTGTACAAATCTTCAAGGGTTGAATGTATGTCTTTGATATCCGCCCTGATTCCCTGTCAGTATTCTGCTTATTGCATCTTATCCCAAAGTTCCAACAATTCATTTGGCACTAACTGCCATTCTGCATATTTTGACACTTCTTATATATGTGCGTTCTGGTTAGTCTGCTCTCTACTTTTAGTACTTTTTTATTCTTTTTCTGGCGGACTTTGAAAAGAATTTCACTTTCATATGTCATTTCTGGTCAAACCACTGCCTTGGATAATTTTAATCTAGTTTTGATGATAGACATTTTTATTGTATGTAGATCATGTTAATTTTTACCTTTTGGTCAATTTTTACTTCCTCCCTGTCACGCAGATTTCTTATTCAAGTTGCAAGTTATAATATCTCCTACATATTTCAAGTGTTTACTGTTTTTACTTTCCTGTTATTTACTGTTATGTGGTTGATTACTAGTGGATCTGCTACCGTTATCTCATTGTTTTCGAGTGATATTTGGTGTCCCCAGCAGGTTATGTTCATTTGAGGTTTCTTGTTTCCATTTTTCATGTTTCTAGGATTTTCCTTGTACCATTCCTTCATCACATACTCCAGAGCACAGTCAAAAAGTATGTTCAATAAGCCATCTCCCCGTTTCCACCCTGTTTTAATCGTAACTGGCTCAGATATTTTTTCTCTATATTTTACTTAAATGTGGGGTTTCTTAGAGTTAAATTTGTCATTTTCATTAATTTGGGAAGAAAACCGAAACTTCCTAGTATCTTCATCAGTGAAGACCTGTGAACATAGTCGTAAGCTATTTTCAAGCCTGTAAAGTTTGTGATGTGTCGTTTTTGTCTACTTTTATAGTAGTCCTTTCCCAGTTCCATAGTGATTACCTGAGGCAGCTTCTCCAAGGTCTAAACCCTCCTTGGTATTCTCTTACTTCCCGATCTTTGAATGATTCTACAGAACTCCTAACACCTAAGTGACATCGAAAAGGGGAAATTCTCTACAATACTCTGGATTTAATTTGTCTCCTTCTTTGAGTAATGTATGGATTTTAGTGGTAGGCCAAGGTTCTGGTTGTTCTTGTTTGTTGGAGAGTTTCACAATGCATTGGTGTAAAATCGCCACTGATTCTGCTACATATTTCCAAAGTTCCACAAATGTTTTATCTTCTACACCTTTTGTGTAGTCTTTGAGCTCTTCCAAAGATCTGCAGACTTCATGGATTGCTGTTTGGCATATTTTTAGTGCTGGTGCTTTTAGTACAAATATTTGTGTTTTTGTGGTAGTTCTGGAGGACCTTCGAAATTGAACTATTTGTTAAGTGCTTCTGATAAATGTCTGTAATTTTCAGATTGCTTTGGGCTATCTTATTAGTTTTATCTTTTAACATTAATGTTGAACCGTCATATCTGTGTAGTTATCTGCGAATGTTTTGTAGTAAACCTTGAGTTTGTTTCCTCGCTAGTTGCTCCTGTCATTATATGCATCCTGGTAATCATCGTCGCTATGCTAATGGCGAAATTATCATTCAGAGTAAGTTCCTCAATCTGGTCTCCCATAGGAACAGTTGTGAGTACACATCTGAAGAAAATGAAATAGCAAATAGCAAACTGGAGTCGATAAGTCAAGGAGGGAAAATAAGTATTACAGTTCAAGAAATAGATAGTATGGGAATGGAGATACTTCGGGTTCAGGAGGCAAGAGCATGGAGTCACTGCAGAACGAGCAGCGAAACTAGTAAGATGTCTCAGAAGCTCACAAGTCTCATTCTTACATAAACCACTGTAAATTTATTGGAGCAGTGTTATTAAATATAACACAAGTACATGCCCATACAATGGACTGGGGGCTGGAGTGGTCTGTTATTCTTGAGTGTGCTTACGTCATTCATCCAAGTCTCAGGCCTCAGCAGTGTGTTTACATTTCGCGGCGTGTGGTTGCTGATATAGCGGTTCTATAGTTAAGTTCTGACAAATTCGTTTCGGCGCTGTTACATAGTTATTAGATTTAGTAGTTTCCAACGGTGTCTCGTGCTGTTTGTGGTGAGATAATAGTTTAATAAACTTTTGGAAACATTCGCCCACTGCGTTTTTCAGAGTTATCTGTACGTTGCAGTGGTTTCGTACATTTTGTGCGGTCGTTTTCAGCTGATATTTCGGTTTGTATATAGTGAAATGTTTCAGTAAAATTTTCATTCACTGTTTCAATTTGATTGCGTGTTCCAGTGGCCTCTTGAAGTTTTAGTTTTAACTAAGAAATTCTGTGAAATTATGGTGTTACTGGTATTAGTTGTGGTTTAGTAATGTTAATAAAAGCTGTTGCTTTCTTAGTAGAGAGAATTTCAAGATAACTTTTGTTAGTTTGTTATTAAATTGTTGTCCTGTTGTTATTGAACTTAGATAACTTAGACGTTTAGTTTCTTAGTAACTGTTAAAATTTTCCCTTGAGTGAGAAGTGTGCGCTTTGTAGTAGATTTGTTAGATAGATTTTTTAGTGGTAGTTTACAGTGTGCGATTCGTTCAACGTATTTTCATTGGGGAGTAATGCAGTGGGGAAGCCAGTGGGCATTCTAACGAAGCTCTGTCCTGGGTATGCCTTATCTGTAGCAGAAATAAATTGATAGAGGAGCAGGATCGTAAGATCTGTCCCCTTCAGGTGCAGTTAAAAAACTAGATAGATTGAGGGGTGTGAAGGGTGCTGGGGAATGGGAACTGGCAGTTGCTAAGAAGGCATCTAGGAGGAGGAGATATTGAAACAGTTGTACTATGCATATATATAATAAAATTGACCAATTGTCAGAGTTAAGTGGAGGGGAGTATCTTGTAACTGTAGACGTAGGGTACATGCAGCACTCCTCAGCAGTTAGGAAGCCAAAGTCAGATGAAAATTTTAAGAGACAGAAGAAGGTTCTGCTGTCAGGTAGTTGACACAATAGAGTTGTGGGCGAGCAGCTGCAGGAAGTGTTGGGGAGAGAGTACCATGTCTCCAGCAGTGTGAAGCCTAATGCAGGGTTGGCTCAGGTGACTGACAACATAGGGGAGGTATGTAGGAACTTTACGATAGGTGATGAGGTAGTGATTGTGGTTGGAGAAGGAAAATAGCCTTGAAGGGGATTGGGAATATGATCTAGGATGTAACCTAGTAAGGATAGCTACTCAAACTGGTGGCAGTAATGTGCACTTCGCGTAACTCTTTCAGCATCGTGATGGGCCTCATGTTAACACTGCTGTCAGGGGTGTTAACATGGGGCTGGAGAAGGCACCGAAGGCGGAGAGCATGGCCGACATTGCAGTGGTGCAGTTGAGTCTGTCAATAGATTGAGTTTCACTAGGCATGGTCTGCACCTCAATAGTTATGGGAAGGGGAAGTTGGCAAACCTTGTAGGTAACAGTGTAGTGAGTGGTGACAGGGTCACTCATGGAAAAATTCCTGTTGTAATTGCTGCTAGAGCTGCACCTTTTTTAGGACTGAAGTCGGCTGATAGGTGTACCAGTATAAAGGAAGTACGTCTAACAAAGAAAACACCTTCAGATGAGGTCATGTATCCAAGCAGAGAAGAAATTAGCGAGATAAAGTTAGTGAGATGATTAAAAATGTTGACTCTGACATTATTGGTTTATCAGATTATTTGATAATTTAAAGGCTTTGTTTCCCAGGATATAGATTAGCTGGTTGTTTCTTAAGGAGCTCCTTGCGCAATTGGGAGTGTCTATGAATGTAAAAACCAATATTCCGTTTGAGATCACAGACGTTCATGACACTGCACTCATTAAGTGCAGGGGCAGTTGAATTTAGTGACACTAAACTTCTCATTGTTATTGTTTATATGTCCCCTAACTCTGACTACAGAGCATTTCTGCTCAGGACAGAGAGGGGTCTTGGTTCAGTTTATAGTAAGTAAATTAGTTATATGTGGTGACTTCAACATTAGTTTTGGACATGATTGTGTAAGGAAAAGGATGTTGGTAGATCTCCTAAACTCGTATGATCTGATGCAGATTGGATTTTTTTCAGACAGGTTGCATGGGAACAGTAGCACAGCCACAAAAGATATATTTATTCAATCTTCATTACTACACTCATGCACATAAATTAAGGATAATGCAGTTACATGGAGAAGCCACGCTCTGGTGGGTGGCTTGCGGATTTAGATTACCTTAGGGTTTGACCATGCGGTGCATTTGACCTGTGGTCGTCGCAGGGTGGCGCTGGCAGCAGTCCACATATGCAGAGGTGTGATGGTGCATGTCAGAGTACGGTGCAGCGAGTAAGTGTCCAGAGTTTTTCAGACGTACTAATGGTGACTGTGTGTTGAACATGGCTCAAAGAACACATATTGATGACTTTATGAGGGGTAGAATACTAGGGCGACTGGAGGCTGTTCAAACGCAGCAGGTCGTAGCATGGGCCCTGTGATTTCAGGATTATGGCAGCGATTCCATCAGAAAGGAAACGTGCCCAGGCGCCACAGTACGGGACGTCCATACTGTACAACACCTCAGGAAGACCGATATCTCACCTTCAGGGCCCGCAGACGGCCACGGAGTACTGTAAGCAGCCTTGTGCGGTACCTTACCGCAGCAACTGGAACAGTTGTTTCCAGACACAGAAGACTGGACACACATGTTTTATTCGCCCAGAGACCTGCAAGGTGCATTCCACTGACCCCTGTCACAGGAGAGCCCGTAAAGCCTGGTGTCAAGAACACAGTCCAATCGTGTGTGTTCCCTATGTGCCTATGCTATTAGCGCCAACTTTGTGTAGTGCCACGTTGTGTGGCACCACATTCTGAAATTATCCTTAATTTATGAGCATGAGAGTGGATAGGCATTCTGTTAGTAAAATGTCAAATGGGCTTTCAGACCACGATGCACAAATTGTAACACTAAAATGCTTTTGTTACATGTAGTTACAAACTATGTATGAAAGCTAATTCAACGGCAATAGACAGGTTTTTAAACCTCGTTAAGGAACCATAGTGGCAGAATGTTTACACTGTGGGTAACATAGATGACAAATATAATGCCTTCCTTACCGCATTTCACATTCTCTTTCAGAGTTGCTGTCCATTATAATGTTCTAAAGAGGATATTAGCTGTAAAAGGCTGCCTGGATGCCTAATTACGGGGATAAGGGTATCATGTAGAACAAAGCGGGAATTATATTAATATGTTAGAAGTAACCTATTACAAATAGTATTATCAGGTGCTTAAAAATATTTTTAGGAAAGCAAAGTGTATATAGTACACAAATAGAATAGCTACGTCACAGGCTAAATTTAAAACTATACGGTCAGTTGTTAAGGAAGTGCCGGGTCAGCAGCACAAGGTCAACGATATCAAGTCAGTTCTTAGTAAAAAATTTATGTTAATGATAATTCAGAGATATATACATACAGTATTTAATAACCATTTGGTGAGCATTACTGGTGAATTAAATAAAAGCTTAGCTTCTACAGGGAATCATATAACTCTGGGAAATGCCATTCCGAGACTGATGTCTGAAATACTCCACTTTGATACTGACAACGGGGAGATTGAGTCAATAATAAAATCATTGAAGACTGAGGACTATCAAGGATATGCTGAAGTGCTTAGCAGACTATTAAGGTACAGCACATTTTTTCCCTGTAATTAGCCATATTTGTAATTCTTCCTTTAAGAATGGTCAGTTTCCTGGACGATTAAAATACTCTGTAGTGAAGCCACATTATAAAAAGACAGAAAGAGATCGTATAGACAATTTTAGACCTATTTCTATGCCGTCAGTGTGTGGTAAAGTAGTTGGAAAGGCTGCGTATGTCAGGATAATTGATCATTTTATATCAAATAATATTCCATCAGATGTAGAGTTCGGCTTTAGAAGTCGTTTAACAGCTGAAAATGCTACAGTGTCTTTCTTCTGTGAAGTACTGGATGCACTAAACAAAAGGTTTCAAACGCTAGGCATATGTTTTGATTCAGATGAGGCATTTGATTGTGTTGAGCACATAATAATGCTCCATAAGTTGGGCCATTATGGAATATGGGGGGTTGCTCATAATAATTGCATCTCTTACTTTAACAACAAACAGCTAAAAGACTGTAACAACCAGACAGTGTTGAGAATGGCTATGAAGTAGCGCCAGAGTGCGGTACAATCAAATGATGGATGCCCAGGTATCAGTGTTGGGGCCTCTCCTTATCCTTATTTATATAAATGATTTGCCCTCTGGTATTACAGGTAATCCTAAAATATTTCATCTTGCAGATGACACTAGCTTGGTAGTAAAGGATGTTGTGTGCAACATTGGCTCTGTTTCAAATAGGGCAGTTCATGACTTTAGTTCATGGTTTGTAGAAAATAAAGTAGCGTTAAATCGCAGTAAGAGTCAGTTTTTACCGTTTCTGCCACACGATTGAACAAAACCCGGCATTATAATTTTACAGAATAGACGTACGATTCGTGAAACTGAACAGCTAAAATTTATAGATGTTTAGATAGATATTAAACTGCCATGGAAAGCCAACATTACAGACCTTGTTCCAAGACTTAATGCTGCAATTTTCATAATTCTGACAGTTACTGCAGTAAGTCATCGTTTGAAACTCAGACTAGTTTATTTCACTTATTTTCATTCGCTTACGTCATATGGTGTTATATTTTGGGGTAACTCTTCCTATTCTCAAAGGATAAATTTGGCTCAGAAATGGGCAGTTCAGGCAATAAGTGGCGTAAGTTCGCAAACCTCTTGTCGAGCCGCATTCACTAGTCTTCTAGAATTCTTGCATTGGCTCTCAATATGTACGTACTTTATTGTCTGTCTCTTTTTAACAACATCAGCTTGCCGGTCGTAGTGGCCAAGCGGTTCTAGACGCTACAGTCTGGAACCCCGCGACCACACCGGTCGCTGGTTCGAATCCTGCCTCGGGCATGGATGTGTGTGATGTCCTTAGGTGAGTTAGGTTTAAGTAGTTCTAAGTTGTAGGGACTGCTGACCTGAGAAGTTAAGTCCCATAGCGCTCAGAGCCTTTTTATTTTAATTTTTTTAACATTAGCTTATTACAGAGAATTAGCAAACTTTCATTCAATTGATGTTAGGCAGAAATCGAATCTGCATTTGGATCACACTTCTTTAAGTCTTGTAGAAAGAGGTGTACAGTATACTAATGCATCAAAATTCAATAAACTGCCACAGGAATTCAAAAATCTTAATCAACGAGCTTTCAAATTGAAAATGAAGAGTTTCCTTATGGGTCACTGCTTCTATTCTGTCTAAGAGTTCCTTCAAAAACTAAGCTAATTTCTGTAATATTGTTGATTGCGTTTACTTAAGCTTATAACTTGACATTTTTGGGTTCACAGACATTTTATTTTATCTGCTATTACTAATATGTTGTAATTTCATGTACTGACACGTTCCATGATCTTGGGGATTTGCTCGTCAATTTCGTCCTATGGATCTAGTATTGTAACTAAAACAAAATAAATGCAGATATAGATTAATTTTTTTGCTTACATAAATGGAAATTTGAGAAAACCAAAATGAGCTGGCAGTTTGATGGGATGTTTTAATTCGAAAGTAGGGGAAGGTAGAACATCAGATATTGTAGGACAATTTGGACTAAAAGAGAGGAATTCTAGAGAGGATGATCTTCAGATTTTTGCTGTATCAAGGATCTAGTGATTATACCCAGGACCAGGCAGGGGTAAACTCTTATGACACGCCACGTGTAGGATTTTTTGAAATTAGAATGAAGAGAGTGAAGAGTAAGAGAAAACGAAACAACAATTTGATAAAGACTCTATAATAAAACAGAACATCAAACAGAACTCAGCTTGACAATTAACACAGAAGGTATTACATGTAACAATGTCAGTTTAGAATAGAAAACTGTTACAGAATCATGTACAACAAATAAGAGTAATGTACATGAAATCAGAGAGAAAGAAGAGGAAGTCATGGATGATGGATGAGATACTGAATCTAATGGAGGAAAGGGGAGAACACAATAGGAACACAGGAAGATAAATAAGGATATCAGAAGAAAAATAAGGCAAAAGACAATGAAAAAGTTAAGGAATGTGAGGAAATCGAGTTTTATCAAAATAAATATGATAGTTTCAATATACACAAGAAGATCAAAACACAACAAGGTAATACAGGAAGAGCATCATTTGAAACGTAGTGGATGAAGCAGCGCATTTGAAGGCATAATTACAAGACAAGAAAAAGACATGGAGAAAATACATAGAAAATTTATTTCATGACACTAGACGTGCTTTTAATTTAAGTATATATGAAATAAATGGTATACTATAATATAAATAGAACATGACGGATATTCTGGAAGTAGAGGTTCAAATAGTTATCAGTTACATGAAGGACAGAAAGTCTTCGGGGTGAGATATAGTGAAAGCAAAGTTCTTCAAATTGATGAATAAAGAATATATGAAATGGTTAATACAAATTTTCAATCAAATTTATGTGTCTGGAAACATTCAATTGGGGTGACTGAAATAAAAATTAATTAGTCTGTCGAAAAAACGAAATGCAAAACAGTTCAGAGATTATTGTACAATAAGCTCAATGAGCGTAATCAGTTTGGTTTCTTTAATGTCGTGTGTACGAGGAACCCATGTTCAGTGAACAAGAACAGTTTCAAAGTTGTAGAGAAGTAAATAAAGTTTTAATTCGTGGCCACATAGATTACCAGAAGGCTTATGATTGAGTAAAACAAGACAAATTAATGGAGACTTTGAGAAATGATCGAATGGAGGAAAAACATCTGTGAATCATCAAGAACCTGTACCATAACCTAACATCAATGTTGTGTTCTGATGGAGAACACACTGAAGCAGCGAAAATCTCAGGTTAGTAAGACAGGGATGTATCTGGTCATCCATACTGTTTCCTTTACAGGGTGGTCCATTGATAGCGACTGGGCCACATGTCCCACGAAATAAGCATCAAACGAAAAAACTACAAAGGACGAAACTCGTCTAGCTTGGAGGGGGAAACCAGATGGCGCTATAGCTGGCCCGCTAAATGGTGCTGCCATAGGTCAAATGGATATCAACTGCGTTTCCTTAAATAGGAACCCCCATTTTTATTACATATTCGTGTAGTACGTAAAGACATATGAATGTTTTAGTTGGACAACTTTTTTCGCTTTGCCATGCATAGCGCTGTAATAGTCACAAACGTATAAGTACGTGGTATCACGTAACATTCTGCCAGTGCGGATGGTATGTGCTTCGTGATACATTACCCATGTTGAAATGGACCGTTTACCAATTGAGGAAATGGTCGACATCTTGTTGAGGTATGGCTACTGTGATCAAAACGCCCAACGGGCGTGTGCTATGTATCCTGGACGACGTCATCCAAGTGTCCGGACCGTTCGCCGGATAGTTACGTTATGTAAGGAAACAGTAAGTGTTGAGCCGCATGTGAAACGTCAACCACGACCTGTAAGTAATGATGATGCCCAAGTAGGTGTTTTAGCTGCTGTCACCGCTCATCAGTAGCAGACAAATTGTGGGAGAATCGGGAATCTCAGAAACGTCGGTGTTGAGATTGCTACATCAATATCGATTACACCCGTACCATATTTCTATGCACCAGGAATTGCATGGCGACGACGTTCAATGTGGTTTACAGTTCTGCCACCGGCCACAAGAGAAATTACGGGACGATGACAGACTTTTTGCGGGCGTTCTATTTAGCCGCGAAGCGTCATTCACCAACAGCGGTAACGTAAACCAGCATAATATGCACTATTGGACAACGGAAAATCCTTCATGTAGACTAGTTTCGTCATTTGCAGTTTTTTCGTTTGACGCTTATTTTGTGAGACATACAATCCTGGAAATTGAAATAAGAACACCGTGAATTCATTGTCCCAGGAAGGGGAAACTTTATTGGCACATTCCTAGGGTCAGATACATCACATGATCACACTGACAGAACTACAGGCACATAGACACAGGCAACGGAGCATGCACAATGTCGGCACTAGTACAGTGTATATCCACCTTTCGCAGCAATGCAGGCTGCTATTTTCCCATGGAGACGATCGTAGAGATGCTGGATGTAGTCCTGTGGAACGGCTTGCCATGCCATTTCCACCTGGCGACTCAGATGGACCAGCGTTCGTGCTGGACATGCAGACCGCGTGAGACGACGCTTCATCCAGTCCCAAACATGCTAAATGGGGGACAGATCCGGAGATCTTGCTGGCCAGGGTAGTTGACGTACACAATCTAGAGCACGTTGGGTGGCACGGGATACATGCGGACGTGCATTGTCCTGTTGGAACAGCAACTTCCCTTGCCGGTCTAGGAATGGTAGAACGATGGGTTCGATGACGGTTTGGATGTACCGTGCACTATTAGTGTCCCCTCGACGATCACCAGAGGTGTATGGCCAGTGTAGGAGATCGTTCCCCACACCATGATGATGGGTGTTGGCCCTGTGTGCCTTGGTCGTATGCATTCCTGATTGTGGCGCTCACCTGCACGGCGCCAAACACGCATACGACCATCATTGGCACCAAGGCAGAAGCGACCCTCATCGCTGAAGACGACACGTCTCCATTCGACCCTCCATTCACGCCTGTCGCGACGCCACTGGAGGCGGGCTGCACGATGTTGGGCGTGAGCTGAAGACGGCCTAACGGTGTGAGGGACCGTAGCCCAGCTTCATGGAGACGGTTGCGAATGGTCCTCGCCGATACCCCAGGAGCAACAGTGTCCCTAATTTGCTGGGAAGTGGCGGTGCGGTCCCCTACGGCACTGCGTAGGATCCTACGGTCTTGGCATGCATATGTGCGTCGCTGCGGTCCGGTCCCAGGTCGACGGGCACGTGCACCTTCCGCCGACCACTGGCGACAACATCGATGCACTGTGGAGACCTCACGCCCCACGTGTTGAGCAATTTGGCGGTACGTCCACCCGGCCTCCGGCATGCCCACTATACGCCCTCGCTCAAATTCCGTCAACTGCACATACGGTTCACGTCCATGCTGTCGTGGCATGCTACCAGTGTTAAAGACTGCGATGGAGCTCCATAAGCCACGGCAAACTGGCTGACACTGACGGCGGCGGTGGACAAATGCTGTGCAGCTAGCGCCATTCGACGGCCAACTCCGCGGTTCCTGGTGTGTCCGCTGTGCCGTGCGTGTGATCATTGCTTGTACAGCCCTCTCGCAGTGTCCGGAGCAAGTATGGTGGGTCTGACACACCGGTGTCAATGTGTTCTTTTTTCCATTTCCAGGAGTGTATTTGGCGCGGTCACGATCAATGAACCACCCTGTATATTCAAAATTCATTCTTAGAGAATCCATAGAGGGAGTAGAAGAAGTAACTGTGATATTTGGAAAAAGATTAAACAATATTCCATGTGCTGATGAAATTATTGTATTTTCTGACCCTATTCATGTGTTATTATTATGAATGGCTATAATTATAGGAGTTACCAGTCAATACGGACATGAAATAAATGGCACAACGAGAAAACGCATGGCCATAATTAAGGAAAATATTATGGGGGTAAATGTAACCATAAACCAGTGAACTATAGAGGGTGGAAACAATATATATACGCTGCAACCATAATAAATTATAATTGGGATTACTCACAAGAAATCAAGATTCGAATTGGAAAAGCAAGAAGCGTGTTTGCACTGCTATGTATATTCTGTCCACCTATATGAGGTAGAGACGTGGACAAGAAGCTGGAGGCTTTGGAATTTTGTCTTTGTAGGCGGATCTTGAGGATATCTTGAACCAAGAGGTTGCCAAACGTAGAAGTTTAGTGAAGAATGAACACAACACCGAAATTAATCCAGATATCGAAATGCTGAAAGTTGAAATATCTGTGACATATCATATGTAATATAGATTTGCTACAACAGAAAAAGAGGTCCTGGAAAAATATTTTTGGTTGATCTTAGATATTGATACAGTATGTCTTAAACAGCACTATTCCATGCTGCTACCAAAAAGAGAAGATTAGCTGTCATGATCGCCAATCCAAACTGGACAGGCACCAAAGAAAGAAAGATGAATCAGGTTATTATCCAGTTTTATGTATATTAGTTCTTCTCTTGTACTATTCTGACTTTGAGACTGTGTAGAATTTCAGTAGTCTCTCCAGCCTGTTCTTATTTGTACTAGTCATTTACCTGCTACATCTCTATATCTCTCTTCCCTTCCTAAATGGGCATTAAAATCTTCAACAAAATTACTGTTGGCAATTTTATTGTTTTTTTTTTCGTCAGATATCATAGTTTCTAAAACTCGCCCACATCTTCCCTATGTTCTTTCTCATTATTTATCGCATCAGTCAAAGATTGGACATTTATTATAGTGTATATTTTATTTGCAGCTGTTACGGGCAGTGTAGATAACATGGAAGATTATAATTTAAATTGTATCATGGGTTTAGTTCTTTTGAGACTGACCATAAATGCTGTTCCAAACATTGGATATTATTATTTACCCTGATATTCGATTATAAATTCTAAATCCTTGTGACTCTGCTGATTCGTCATCAACTTTTCTCCTTTCTTGAAGTCCAGTGACTAGTCTTTTCCTGAAATTCATTTCGACTGTAAAGAAAAAATAATAATAAAAAAATCTGTCGTCATTTTCATCTGTTTTCCGCCTTTTCCTTAATTTCTCAAAATTGTAGAGGTATGTACAGTCTATGCAACTAAATGAAGGGTGTTTGTTTCCATACGCGTTTCGCTTCATTTATTTGAGATGCATCATTGGGTGCCTGAATGTTTCTTTTTATACATAGAATAAAGGTATTAGGTGATAGATACAATATGCTGATGTATTACATGTTGTTGTGTTTTTCTCTTGCTTTTTAGTTTAGAAGCAACTTTTGTAGAACAAGTTTCGTATTGTGAATGAGTAGTTCGGGGTTACTTACGATTTCCAGCGCTGTTAACACATGTGTGTACCTGGAGATCTATTTAATGTTCTTCATACTCGAGCTGGCCGATTTCTGGTATTGTTCATATACACTTGTCACATCAGGTCTTTCACTTTTACTTCCATTTAGTGATCAACGTAGGTGTGTAGTTGGTATGTAGTGCTGCTAACTGCTGTTGTGTGTTTGTCTGTCTTTTATTTCTGTTGTGTTTGGAGTTTTTATTAGTTGTGTGTGTGTGTGTGTTTGTTTGTTCGTGCACATGTGAGTGAGCGCTCTTGTATATTTTGTTGTTATTTTAATTTTACTTTTTTTAAATAAATATAAGTGTGTGTATGTTGGGGGAGGGGGGGGGGGGGAGCGCAAGATAGATAGATAGAGAGAGAGAGAGAGAGAGAGAGAGAGAGAGGGGGGGGAGATGAGGAGAAGGAGATTCATTAATTATTTATCCTTGTTACATTTCGGTTTGCTATTGATTGTTGGCTAGCATGATCAATGACCTATTCTTTATAAGGATTTAGTCATTGAGTACCTTCTTTTCTATTGCAATGGCTGTTTTTATGTGAATATTTCTTGCAATGTCACGCGCTTTTTCTTGTGATTATTCACTCTGATAACTGTCGTGTCACATTTGCGGTTCATGTATTATCAGCTGTTCGGTGAAGGTGGAATGACTATTTTCATGTTTCCAACTTCTTATATGTTCTTTATATCTACTTTTAAAGTTCCTGCTGGTCATCCCCACATATACTGATTAATATTCTTGGCATTATAGCTGGTATGTAGCTGCTCCTTGGTATTTATCTGGTTTTTCTGTACTTTATGACTGTAGTATTTCTCTTATTCTGTAAGATATTTGTAATCCGTGTTTCTTTAGTATATTTGCTATCTTGGGTGTTGCTTTGTGTTTCTGTGTAAGAGCGTACCATTTTTTCGGTTATTTATGTTATGAGTGTTAATGCTTTGTGTTCTCATGTGTGCTGTAGTGTCTCTGGGGTTCTGTGTTCTCTGCTTGTTTTGATTTTTCTTTAGTTGTGTTTTAATATTCTGATAGCGTTTTTGTACTATATGGGGGCTGTAACCATTATTTGTGGCTGTGAGTTCTCTTTTTATAATTTTCTTTGCTGAGTGGGATGTTATTTAGCCTGTGTAACATGTGTCATAGGGAAGCTAATTTTTTATTTTGCTGGTTGTTGGATGAAGCATGTAAGGTTATGTCTGTGACTGCTTGCTTCCTGAAGATGTCAAATCTGTGTTCATTGTTCACTCTATTTACTGTTACATCCAAGATCTGTATTTGCTTTTGTGTTTCTTTTTCCATGGTAAATTTAATATTTATATGAATGTTGTTGTTTATAACTGTATGAAGTTTATCAGTTTTCCCCTGTTGGCGTTTCTACCATACAGATTATGTCGTCCACATATCTGTACCAGTAAATTATTTTGTAGCCTCCCTTTATGGGGACTGGATCAAAGATTTTGTTTTCTATGTGGTTGATATATATGTTTGCCAGTGTTCCTGAAACGATCCCATTGGAAGCCCAGTTTCTTGTAAGAAAAACTCCTTTTCAAATTGGAAGTAATTTTGGGATTTGATTTGCTTTGAGGGTTTTTGTTACTTCATGAATATTGTCTGCAGGTAATTTGTCATATGTCAGTAAGTTTTCTTCAATTACTTACATTGTCAAAAGAAAAGAATGATGCTACTTGTGGGATGTGTAAGACTTTTATTTCTGCTAAGAGTTCATTTGCGTTTTTCGCTTTCCTTCTTCTTTTCATATGTGTGTGTGTGTGTGTGTGTGTGTGTGTGTGTGTGTGTGTGTGTGTGTGTGTGTGTGTGTGTGTGTGTTGGGGTGGGAAAAGTGACAGAGGGAGAGAGAGAGAGAGAGAGAGTGAGTGAGTGAGAGAGAGAAGAGGGGAAGGAGATTTAATAATTATTTATCCACAAACAATGGTTACTACCCCATATATTACAAAAATAGAATAAAAAATTTAAAACACATATTATCCACCAAAACAGTAACAAACCGAAATGTAAACAGGATAAATAATTAATAAATCTCCTTCCCCTCTTCTCTCTCTCTCTCTCTCTCTCTCTCTCTCTCTCTCTCTCTCTCTCTCTCTGTCACTTTTCCCACCCCAACACACACACACACACACACACACACACACACACACACACACACACACACACACACACACACACACACAACAAATGAAAAACATCAACCACAACAGTGACAAAAGACAAACACACAACAGTTGGAAACACTACACATCGAAAACACACGTATGTTGATCACCAAATGGAAGTGAAACATGTGATGTGACAAGTGTCCATGAAACTACGCCAGAAATCGTCCAGCTGGAGTTGAAGTATAATAAATACATCTCGAGGAACACACGCATGTGTTCACAGGGCTGGGAATCGTAACACTCAACTAGACATTCACAATACGAAATTTCTGCTACAAAAGTTACTTCTAACCTAAAAAGCGAGAGAAAAACCTGACAAAATGTATTATATCTGCATATTATATCTATCACATATGATGTTTATGGTGTGTATGAAAAGAAACATGTATTTCAAGACACTGATTGATGCTTTCCAAATAAATGAAACGAAACGCGTATGGCAAAAAACAAACTGCCTTCATTTAGTTGCATAGACGGTACATACCTCCACAAAAAAAATTAATTTACCTAGCTATGTGTCTGAATTAATGTTGTTCTTCTAAGTGGTTTATCTGACCTGTCGTGAGTGTAAATTTTGATCTCCAGTCAGTTTCGGATAATTTCAGATGCTCCAAGTCATCTAAGTTATCTTTCAAGTAACTGTGCACAATATGTCAGTACAGTTTTCCTAGGCTATTTGCCCAGGGTCTCAGTTTTCTTTAGAAAATTTCTTTTCGTCAAAATGTTACATATCCCTTATCTGTATCTGGAATATGCAAATTTACTTTTGTTACCCCATTTTCAATTCAAATTTACCAATGATTACTCTCTCCCAGGTACATCTTTTTAATAATGTCCTTATAATTGATCATCTACAAACAGTTTCATTTAATTTTGCATTATATATTTTACAGTCACTGCATTAATTACTGATTATATTCAGCTTTAAATGGGTTTTTAATATTTTTTCTTAGATATCAGCTCCTGAGTTTTATAAGTATTAGATCATAGTATTTATATTTTCAAATACTTCATAAACAGATAAATATACTCATGATATTTTAATTATTTTAATGATAAATTTTATAGTGTGGTATTTTAAAGTTTATTCTATTGCATCATATCAGAAGTCTGGAGATCAAAAATTTTTCTTAATTCTAACCTTTCTCCAGACATTGGAAATTACAGGTAAAGCATAATTGTATGTAGTATGTCTACAATTATGAAGGGTTCATATACATGATATAGATCACTAATTTTTTGTGAATTTTTACTAGATCTACTCACTGATTTTGAACTTTTCTGTTGTCTCTCGTCATTCTCATTTTAGGTTCTTATTTCATTATTGTTTTAGTTTTTCTTTCTTGTCTTGTAAATATAGTTCTTTTACTGTGCAAAAGGCTACCATTTCCTCTGCTTGGTATCTTGGACTTCCTGCACATTTCATATTCCTTTTGAAGTAAAATTAGTACTTTCCTGGTTTACTCTCTCCATAGAAACATGTACATACTCCCCCCAAAACATATGGTTACTGTGACATTGTTTCATCCAACCTATCTATTTTACTTAACAATTTCTATTGCAAGACACCTTCAACATGTCTGTCCGATTTGTACAACATCTACTTTATCTGGAGTCCTTTTCTTCCTCTTACACTTCACTTGTTTAATGGATTGGAATTTTTGTTGAATTAACTCAACTTACTCGTCCTCTGAACCAGGAAGTTGATCGATCCTTATCAATTATATTTTCGGACTGTCATTATTACGAATTACGGACATTTGTGTTGTGTTTGATGGGATATCTGAACGTCATTACTCTCACCCATCAGCACTTTACACTTGTTTTCATTGATAGTTCATCTGTATTCTTTCTAAACCTTTCAGTATAAACCATGATTTTCATATTCTCTGTAATATCATTGTTACTATTTTGCAATCCTAACAAAGTTTGGGCATTTAATGGAGAGTGGTCGATCTTGGTAACTTGTAGTAACTTGTTTAATATACTTTTGCTCTTATTCGTCATCTACCCAATTCCATTTTAATCATAACTATTCCTTCTACCGACGTTCATGAGACGTACATTAGTTACATTGGTTTATAGACTATGTCAGTTTCGCTCTCGTTATCTGTTTACGATCCTTCTCCCGTACGTTCTTACTGATCCATTACTTTTGGCTGAAGCTGTAAACATGTAGTCAAACCTTTCAACCACCAAAGAACTCAGTGGGGCATTGTCTGAACTAAGGTCTGGTGGCACAGCTGGTTTCTGTCACCTGCTGCTTGAGCCTCTAATTCATTCATCCCATTCTTGAATGCCATCATCTGAATATCAGTTTGCTTCTGAATTTTATTGCTTAAGTGCCAGTAGTATTGTCCACATTCTTGTTTTACCTGTGCATCAACGCAACCCCATTTCACAATCTTCACTGTAATTGTCACTATTTTTTCGCTGTTTACATGCTGTTCTCACAAGAAGTAGGATACTTTGCAAACCTAATATTGTCGAATAAAACAACAAGTATGTGGTTACCAGTAACTGTTTATTTGTATGTACAATGGGAAAATAGTCATGCTTGCCTGACTTGGCAGATTAACTCCAAATGCAAGGTTTGTGTTAGGCTTTACTGTGACTGTTGTTGATACAGAATGAAACAACAAGTTTACTGTTACGAGTCAAGGTTCATTTATATCCACAAAGAGAAAGCAATGTTGATTGTCAGACTAGGCAGATTAATTCTATGTGACTAGTCATAAGTACAAGTAGAAATCGTGAGAAGTTACCAGTTCCCTAGATCGTGTAGCTCAAAAAGTAAGAGCAGTAGACCCACGTAATGCTTACCATATTTTAAAACATTTTTTGTAAGATATTTATCTATGAGCCCCAGCTAATTTAACACTTTTTCCAGTTCAGCTAAAATTTACACTTCTTATGTAAACGAGGAAAATATCATCTATAAACTTGAAGAGAATACTTGTATACAAATTAATTTTACTCAAGTGTTGTAGCAAAGCGGTCCATCAAATAATTCGGAATAGCACAAATGTTTTCGTTTAAGAAAACACTGCAGCTACTGCTGCTGCAAACATCATCGTGTCAGCTAAACATTCAAGAAAAATCGAAATGCATTTTATAATTAACCATTAACATTGTATAGATAGAACAGACAATCTATTAAAAAAAACTAGACTTAATCACATTAGGAATTGAACTGAGCCTGTATCTCCTATATATTAATGAAAACAAAAATGTTCGTAGCATGGTTTTTTTAACAGTAGTGTGGTGGATAAGACAGTGCCAAAAACACCTCTGAAAGGTCTTCACGTTTCTGATTAAAATGATATGACAATAGTGTCGCTAAGGCCGACAGATTCAGGGTATTCAAAGAAAAGTTTAGTAGTTATTGCAAACGCATAATTAAGGCTGGAAGTCCTTGAAACCACTGTTGACAATGAACTGAGACGGTTGTTTAATACAAACGTGTCGACAAATTTTTTCCTCCAGTAATTAGTTCAGTTGGTACCACACAGAATAAAGTTTCACAGTGCGCACAGAAACACAAATGTCCACTGTAACTGACGTCTGGCTGCATTTTCCCTCTTCCGCCAGCCTGGCATATAGATTTTTTCGTTGTAAAATGTGTTCATAACATGTAAGGTGGTAAGACGACCTGTTACTCCCATCTCAACACTGTCCGCCAGGTCTATCTATATTGCATTTTATGTTGTAGAAAAACGTTCCCTACACAGTAAAGACAAGGGCACAAGCTGGGCTTTCTTCGAGCCTAGTGTCATCTTTCTTTCTTATGCATGTTTAGCAAGCATTGGCAATAATAAATAATATTACATTAAGGATGAATTCCTACCATACACAAATCTGCATCTATTTTAATTCTTAAATCTTGAACAATAACTTAATTGAATATTTATCATCACAATTAAAGCTTCAAAAATTTTACTAACTAAGCGCGTCAGGTCTCAATAACATACAAAGTGCAAGAACAATAATAGTGACTTTAATGTGAAATACCGTAAACGTCATTAGGAAAAATGAATGAGAATGGAAAATATGTTTCATTTTGAAACAGAATGCATCGTTCATTTTACGGACATGGGGGTTGATCATATTAATTGAAGGCTATATTAAGTACAGAGCCTCCTGAAAACGATCTAGTGAGTTACTTTGTGTCTGCCGAGGAAGGACGTACTAGTTGTATATATTTCAGAAGCTTTGAAAAAACGTTTTCTCGCCGTTTGAATATGAAACTAATTTAGTATTTTCATGGATTTCGAACGATTAAAGCTAAACATTTTGACACAGAAAAGTTTGATTTCCTTCCCTCTGTTTTAGCGAACCTACACTTACCGTCTTTCGTGCTAGATGTGTTGCAACTGTCAGACGTAAATCAACTGGGTGCGAGTGTTCATGGTTTCCTATGGAAAAAGTAATGGTAATGGTGAATCTGTGATTGCTTCAACTACCTTAATAATAAAAGTGCGAATGTATAACTATCAGGGAAGTATGTTTCCAAGTACCCAGGCTCGAAAGATGGAGGCTCAAATGACTATTTAAGAACTGAAATATGTAAATTCAATTAAAAAGGCTGCTTTTGACGCTACTGTTTCTTACGTAACGTGTATTGCATTTACTCATGATCACGAATTACTAAAGCGTCATGTAGAATAGACTCTAATTTTAAATATGCAGGCACTTTAAGGGTCTACGCTACTATACTCAAATGAACTGCAAGGAGATGCTCACGAAAGCCAGACTGCGTTGTTGCTGCTTGAACTGCGTAAGTTCGTCAAATTAGTTTTAAATATTCTCCACAATGCTGCTATTAAAACACTGCAAAGTTCCTAAGCGATTGCACTTGTGGGTATATGAATATTTTATCAAATACAAGTTAATCTGAGGATCGTCTTCCATCAGACACTGGACAAAGTATGACAGTAATGATATCACAAAGTTTATGCCACACACGGCAATTTTCCGAGTCCTCCACGACTTCAGTTAAACTTCGTAACGATTTTAGAAACACGATAGCTCTACAACCGGTGAGAAAGTTGTAAACCTGTGTTTAACTTTCACTTGTCTTCATCATGAGTTATTTCTGATATTTGTCATGCATCTGTTTCATGCAACCCTGACATCGGTTGAGTTGGGTGGTTTTTTCTGAGGGCTGTGTTCCTGTGTCATCTTGTCAGTCATTTCAGATAACAAAATAAAACACTTTTGGCAGATTAGTAAGGAAATGGTCCCCTGACGACGAACTGATGGTTCTGATCACAAATGATATCGATGCTGATGTAGAATGATTAATTGTAAAGGAACACTATGCACAATTTATTTTTCCTTGAGAAACCATGAAAAAATAAATTCATCTCCTTAACTCATTTAAAGCGAAAGAATAATATGAGGCTCGCGTAAGTCATTAAAATGGTTATGTATCTGAAATCCAATGTCAATCATTCAGAAGAACATTGTATGCCATGTGAAAATCACCATAATTCAAAATTTTCGATCTTCACAAGTGCATCATTCAGATGGTCGTTAAAGCTAGTGGTATATGCAAGAAGGTTGAAGGCCTGCTTGTGGTTTCCCTAAAGATGTGACAAAATGTTAGTGCACGAATTAACAATGATCAAGCCTGTGTACAATACTTTCCATCTTTGTAAACAAAAGTGTTATTGTTTGAAAATGAAAATTTTATGAACCAGAAACCCATATTTGATTTACAAAGACTGAAGTACCGCTACAAACGTCCAATTCGCTGCAAATAAACTCATGTAGAGATGTGATAATGTATGCCAAAGTAAAAATTGAAGAAAACTGTAGATTTTGTGCCAAGGTGAACATTGAAACAAAAACTTAATTTCACAAAAATGCAATTAAAAGTGTAAAAATATTGATCTATTATAATCAGGTTACTGAATGAGGTGAGAAACTTGTATTTTAATTGTCACTGGTATTGTAAAATTTACTCGGTGTCCACGTAACTCTTTTTCCATCGCTGTATTGTTATTTTTAAAAGTATTCTTCTTTAAGAGTAACCTGAATTCTGTAAATTATTCGTATATTCAATCATAGCAAATCTAGTGACAGTAACATAAAGAAATACTAATAATGAACCCAAATAAAAACCCATCAGCCCTAGATGTACACGAGCGAAGAGCTTGTGGATTCCAAATGGTGGCAGTAATGTTCATAGAGTAAAACTGACCCTCCTTCTGACAGCACTGTAATATCCCACAAATCACATTGTTCCGAACCTCAGTAATTCATGGATAGATTCATTGATGCCATGATGCCAAGTGCTTGTAATTTTAATTGCTGCACCACTTCATTTTCCTCACTGTTTCTTTGTACTGAATAACAGAGTTTTGGAATAAAACTAAATCACTCTTGTGGTGGCGCTAATACTAATCAGACATAATTTAATTAATATGGCTTACTCAGTCGTCTTGAGAAGTTTTCTGTATTAAGATTTGTAGGCACAATTAAACCAGATATTGTAGCATGTACGTGTTTAAATCAATTTAAGCACAACGATTTTTGCTGAGAAAACGAAATACTTACACCTTTTCTATTCAACGCGAACATTTTATATGTAAGCTTTTCTGTTTCATGTGGAGAGTGATTAGTAATTCTGTGGCATGATAACTGTGTGTCGAATTGATGATTTAACAGTTATAATATGCAAACTCCAGAAGTAGTATTCAAACTTAATGTTACGACTTACAACATTTATATGTATGATTTTTCTGACATTAGCTCAACCGGACACGCGAAATAATTCATGAAGCACTGGTGCTTGCTATGTGGTGTAATGGTTGTTGTCGGTGGTTGGGATGTACGGGTTGTCTCTTTCAAAACCGACCAAGGTCATTTATTTCTTACTTACCATATCTGAAAGAGTCGTGAAATATTGTATATTTTTATGTCTGGAATACTGAACGGTTATAAATGTTAGCATTCAGGAGTAAAAATATTTGTATAAATAAGTGCACTCATCATCTAGGTGGTCAGTTCTGTTCTGGTAAAAGTTGGTGCAGTAATAAAAGTACATTCATGTATAAGTGTCGTGTTTCACATTGCCCTAGGATTTGCAGTTTATTCTGGTTTTGACATGACGTGACTTGGTGGTATTTCAGAATATCTACGTCATCAGACTGCAAAGTAGAAATAGCTATGTACACTGGCAGGAAGCTCAATACAAGCAGTACATCTTTGCTGAAGAAACAGATGGATTCCAAACCAGCAGTAAGTCATCTGCACATATGGTACCTATCAGTATATTCCAGAGCAGCTGGTCAGAGGCTGATGAAATGGCTAAAAGGATTCGTTCGAGGCATCAAAAGCAGCTGGTTGGTTGAGATGTTGTGTTTGGTGAAGGTATAACTTTACTTGGATGGTGCATTGCAGCAGAGCTTCGAGAGCAACGAAGAGAAGCCTTATAGAAATTTAAAAAAATGTGACAATCAACAGCAAGTACGCTTAGCAGAAAAACAATGGAAGAACAGGGCTCAACTCATGGTGAAACGATTTAATCCTTTGGGACATTGTGAATCCGAATATGACAGAAGCCGACAAAATCTCACGAATGATGAAAGGATTTTGTGAAGATAAGTACCAAGTTATGGTGGTAAAGAATGTCACAACAGCAGAATAATTCATCAAGTGGTGTCAACGCATTGCGAGAAAATAACAGGAAAATGATACTAATAAGAGATAAATAAATCTCTATGTGTATGTACACTCCTGGAAATTGAAATACGAACACCGTGAATTCATTGTCCCAGGAAGGGGAAACTTTATTGACACATTCCTGGGGTCAGATACATCACATGATCACACTAACAGAACCACAGGCACATAGACACAGGCAACGGAGCATGCACAATGTCGGCACTAGTACAGTGTATATCCACCTTTCGCAGCAATGCAGGCTGCTATTCTCCCATGGAGACGATCGTAGAGATGCTGGATGTAGTCCTGTGGAACGGCTTGCCATGCCATTTCCACCTGGCGCCTCAGTTGGACCAGCGTTCGTGCTGGACGTGCAGACCGCGTGAGAGGACGCTTCATCCAGTCCCAAACATGCTCAATGGGGGACAGATCCGGAGATCTTGCTGGCCAGGGTAGTTGACTTACGCCTTCTAGAGCATGTTGGATGGCACGGGATACATGCGGACGTGCATTGTCCTGTTGGAACAGCAAGTTCCCTTGCCGGTCTAGGAATGGTAGAACGATGGGTTCAATGACGGTTTGGATGTACCGTGCACTATTCAGTGTCCCCTCGACGATCACCAGAGGTGTACGGCCAGTGTAGGAGATCGCTCCCCATACCACGATGCCGGGTGTTGGCCCTGTGTGCCTCGGTCGTATGCATTCCTGATTGTGGCGCTCACCTGCACGGCGCCAAACACGCATACGACCATCATTGGCACCAAGGCAGAAGCGACTCTCATCGCTGAAGACGACACGTCTCCATTCGTCCCTCCATTCACGCCCATCGCGACACCACTGGAGGCGGGCTGCACGATGTTGGGGCGTGAGCGGAAGACGGCCTAACGGTGTGCGGGACCGTAGCCCAGCTTCATGGAGACGGTTGCGAATGGTCCTCGCCGATACCCCAGGAGCAACAGTGTCCCTAATTTGCTGGGAAGTGGCGGTGCGGTCCCCTACGGCACTGCGTAGGATCCTACGGTCTTGGCATGCATATGTGCGTCGCTGCGGTCCGGTCCCAGGTCGACGGGCACGTGTACCTTCCGCCGACCACTGGCGACAACATCGACGTACTGTGGAGACCTCACGCCCCACGTGTTGAGCAATTCGGCGGTACGTCCACGCGGCCTCCCGCATGCCCACTATACGCCCTCGCTCAAAGTCCGTCAACTGCACATATGGTTCACGTCCACGCTGTCGCGGCATGCTACCAGTGTTAAAGACTGCGATGGAGCTCCGTATGCCACCTCAAACTGGCTGACACTGAGGGCGGCGGTGCACAAATGCTGTGCAGCTAGCGCCATTCGACGGCCAACACCGCGGTTCCTGGTGTGTCCGCTGTGCTGTGCGTGTGATCATTGCTTGTACCGCCCTCTCGCAGTGTCCGGAGCAAATATGGTGGGTCTGACACACCGGTGTCAATGTGTTCTTTTTTCCATTTCCAGGAGTGTATATATCGGATGAAAGAGATATTATTGGTTCCCAAATGTGGTCATTATGGCTGTTGCGAAAGACCACCGTGACCTCAATTCTTTCATACGCCAGAAGAGATACAGCAATGTGTGGCAGCCAGACATGACGGACCGAGTGCACATGTAATAACAGCCACGAATGATGAACCTATACGTCGAAAGGTAGATAATGTTGAATAAAAGATATGGTGGTCTTTGGCACCAATTTCCACCGCCAGTCGAAGGCACAATGACGAATGTACTAAACTCAGTTGTACATAAGACAACCCAGCATCCGATCAATGTAGGTAAGAGCAACTCCTCCAGCAAGTAACATGTCCCACAGAACAGCAGACATTTGCGATACGGAGGACAAGACACCAGACAGTTTTCATTGTTCGCGTCTTGGACACTTTAGAGAGAAGACGTATGACCCACAGATATTACATCACAAGAATTCACCAGCACAACAGCCCTATTCACAATAGTCAACTGCAAACTATTATAGTCGTCCTTTGGGACGAAGCACATAGCCGTATCCTGGACGAGGCCACTCTGCAGTACGCCATAGCTGTTCCCGCATAATTCAGGAATATTAATTGAGGAGACTGTTCGTGGAGGTGAGGCTGTCACGGATGAACGTCCACTACAGATGACGGTCACAAATAAGACAGGAAATATCAGTGACGTCATCATCGACGGACAATGAGTCCGTGCCCAAGTCGACTTAGGTGTTTCCATTTATGTAATGTGGACTGCTTATCGAGTCGGCTACAGAAGACTATATTCTACTAGATGAAAATGATTGTGCTAAAGATAGCAAATATAAAATACGTCCAGCCGACAGGGACATGTAGAAAAAGGCTACACAGGGGCACAAAATTATTCTTCATGCCAGTGACGATTCCAATAGTTGAGCGTGTTCAAAGAGAACTTTGATTGACTAATTGTTACATGAAGTCATAATTCATCTCAACCAGTCGAGGAAAGACAGATTGATGTCTGATCCACTACCAACTCTTCAAGTGATCGACTAGAGGAGAGAGTGGATAAACTTAATGGAAGATATGATTACAGCAATAAGTCTCTTACGAATGAAGAAAGCAGTAAGTGCTGGGCAGCCAAGGCGAAGTGGGAAAAGGCGAAAAATTGGAAGAAGAAAGTTGTAAATCATAATCGAAGGATTCTATGAGGGAAACGAACTGTCTGGTCACGTTAGACCAAGGGCTCGATATGGAAGAGGTAGGGGATCTAGTGTTAGAGTCGAAATTTAAAAGAGCTTTGAAAGTCTATGCAATTTCAAAGGTAACAATGGCAGAATAGTGCGAAAACTACGGCACAGTCAGATTAACAGTTCAGGTATACAAACCGCTGACAAATGTGGTAAACAGAAGAATGGAAAATGAAATTGAGGATCAGCTAAATGACAATCTGTTTGGCTTTAGAAGAGGCCAAGGCACCAAGAGGCATTCCTCACGTTGAGCTTCGTAGTGGAAAAGAAGCTGGAAAAAATCGATATATACTTATAGGAGGCTTCGATTTACAAAAAGTTTTCCACAATGTAAAATGGTGCAAAGGGTTAGAAATTGTCAGATTAGTTTGAATCAGGCTTTAGGGAAAGCCGAGTGATGTCCAATACGAACAAGTACCGTGAGGGGGCAATAAGACAGGAAGACAAAGAACGAAGTGGTCGGACGAAAAAGAATAAGGGATGCAGTTTTTCAGCGCTGCTGTTTAACCTATACATCGAAGAAACAACGGCACATGGCAAAGGAAGGTTAAAGAGTGGGATTAAAATTCAGGGTCAGATATCAGTGATGTGATTCGCTGATAACATCGCTATCCTCAGTGAAATTTAAGAAGAATTACAGGATCTCTTGAAAGGATGAACCTTCTAACGAGTGCACAGTAAATCGGCGAAAGACAAAAGTAATGAGAATTAGCAGAATTTAAAGTAGTGAGATATTTAGCATTAACATTGGTGGTCACGAAGTAGATGAAGTTAAGGAATTCTACCTTGGAGGCAAAACAGCCAATGATACAAGAAGGAAGGAGGACATAGAAAGCAGACAAACACAAACCAATAGGGCATTCGTGGCCACGAGAAGCCCACTGGCATCAAGCACAGGCCCTAATTTGAGGGAGAAATCTATGTACGGAGAACAGCATTGTATTGTAGTGAATCACAGACTGTGGGAAAGCCAAAAAAGAAAAGAAGCTACACAGCACTGTCAAAAATTAGGTCGGCTGATGAGGAGGTTCTCCGCAGAATTGGAGAAGAAAGGAACATGTTGCAAACATTTATCAGAACAAGGGACACAATGATAATATATGTGCTATGTGTAAGGGAATAACTTTCATTTTTCTTAAGAGAGATGTAGAACACGACTTCTCAGAGTGTTTCAACCAGCGCATCGCTCCTTGCCGTCTGAACACGACGGCTTCCTTGTGCTAACGAGTGCACAAAACCCTACACCTCTACTTTACGCAATCACGCAGTCACTCTCTTTCCGTAGGCTTCATTCGCTCGCTCCGCCTGTCTCGGCCTTTTTTCAAAACTCCACCTTTGTTTTCTCCTTCATTATAAAATGTTTATGTGCAGTGAGCGAAGAGATTAATTTGGATGGTCAACAGTACTGACGCAAAGAGAATTTAAATAATAATAAATCTGAATTTCGTTTCAAGAGAAATATATCTCCTCTACTTTCTCCTTCTCTTATTTGCAATTATGCTACTAATATCGGGAGCGTGCAGTGAGCCAAGATCTTAATTTGGATGGTTAACAGTACTGGCGCAAAGAGAATTTAAATAATAATAAATTTGAATTTGGTTTCAAGAGAAATTTATCTCCTCTATTTCTCCTTCTCTTATTTGCAATTATGCTACTAATTTCGGGAACTGGGTATCGGCTGACAGCAACTCTTAGAGCATTTTTTAAAAATGTCATGTTTGCACGCAATCTAATTTTTGTAATGACAAAACAGAGACGAAACTTCCAAATGCCTATGTCTTACGAAATATGCTTCGTACAGCGCAGGAAATTTTTCCTTCGACAAATACTGGTGGAATTTGAGCACACTTTTCGTACAGTAAAATACGTCATTTCAATACTCATAGGTTTGCAAATTTATTGCACTGTAGAGCCAAAGAAGCAGGTACACCTGCTTAATATCGTGTAGGGCCCCAACGAGTACGCCGAAGTACCGCAACACGACGTGTCATGGACTCGACTAATGTCTGAAGAAGCGCTGGAATGAACTGACACCACGAATCCAGCAGATCTGTCCATAAAACGGTAGGAATACGAGAGGGTAGAGATTTCATCTGAACATCGCGTTGCAAGGCGTCCCAAATGTGCTCAATAATGTTCATTCCCACTTCATTGCCTACCGTAGCACCACGTTCAAACTCACTTAAATGTTGATAACCTGCCACTGTAGCCGCAGTAGCCGATCTAAGAACTTTACCAGACACTAGTAGTCTTATATAGGCTGTGCCAACGGCAGCACCGTATTCTGCTTGTTGACATATATCTGCATTTGAATACGCATGCCTAACTAGTTTCTTAGGCGCTTCAGTATAATTCGAAATGTAAATCGGGAGGCTCACTTCCAGTTGCTATTCAGAGGCTTTAATAGACACGTCAAATGATAGTAAATGGAAGTAACGCACTTTGAAGTATTAAAAAGGAGATATGTTTTAATAAACAAATACTGTGGTCTACTGTTTTTAATATATTTTTCAACTTGGTCATTTAATAAAACAATAATTATTTTTGTGTTAGTGATATACCGGTACCTGCAATCGGCCGTCAAACTCATTTTCTGGAGATTGTAGCACCTCGATGTATTGTCAAAGCGCGCTCCTTCTTGCTCAGATGCTGTCAAACAAAACTATAGTACCGTTTCGAATAACCCACTTTTTAAATTCCGGATGCCATATTAAAGGTAAATTTAAGTATAACTTACGTGCCTCTGGAAAGTGTTGTGTGCTTTTCTCTGACAGTTTCTCTTTGAGGCGTTGAAGTTTACTTTTGAAAGCTTTTATTTTTCCGACGGTGTTACTGATGGGAGTTTCTGACGCAATTCATTTACGGGAGCCACAATGTCTGCTAAAAATCCTAAATCAGCAACCAATTCACGATCATGCAAATGTCGTTTCTGAGATCCTGTATTTTCGAGGAACTGAGCCACCGCATGGCGAAGTTGGAAAACTCGGGAAATCACTTTTCCTTTGCGCATCAAGCGTGCATCAGCATGGCAGGTGATATCTGGAGACTCCTCTTCAAATGAAATAAATAATTCTTTGAACTAATGATGAATCAGATTGAGAACGAATATAGTTCCCAATACGTATCACTATCTTCTTCACGTCTTGAAGACCGATAATTTTTTTACAAGGAGCCTCATGATATGCCAAACCACGAACGGATGATAAATTTGTCGTATTTAGTCTTTGCCACAGTAGACCAATAAACACTACAACTTCACCTTGCACCGCTGGCGCCACGTCAGTTGCTTCCATCTGTCTTATTCTCGCAACTGCCATTTCGACTCCTTCTAAAATACTTACCCCTGTAGCACTATTATTAATCTAAATCATATTGAGTTTTTCCGTTACACGTAGGCCACACCAGGAAAAAAAAGTGGCTAACTGAGCCGTGTCGCTAATATCCGCGGATTCATGACGTGCGATGGAGTTTGCTAGGAGGTTTTCAATTTAGGCTGCTAGTTTTCCATACTAGTTTCTGGCATGTCACTTAAATTGCAAATATCGTGTGACTAGGGCCTCCCGTCGGGTGGACTGTTCGCCGGATGCAAGTCTTTCGATTTGACGCCACTTTGGCGACTTGCTCGTATGTGGGGATGAAATGATGATGATGATGATTAGGACAACACAACACCCAGTCCCTGAGCGCAGAAAATCTCCGACCCAGCCGGGAAATGATCCCGGGCCCTTAGGATTAACATTCTGTCGCACTGACCACCCAACTACCCGGGGCCGACGGCATGTCGCTGATTCGTTGAGATATTGTCCTATTGGTATTCTGCAGTCTGGGGGAACTAATGTGTGACTCACTGTCTCTACTACGCCGATTAAAATATTATTAATTTATGGTACTTCCATAAAAGGCTTTTCAGATCTTGCTAAACATGGAGCAATTTCAACTCTAAGAGATCTTTCCAAGCACCCTTCATCTTCCTCGTTTTAAATTACAGAAAAAAATGTGTTAGAAATAATAGGAATAGAAACAAAATCGAATACACATTTTAGAAGAATGTAAACAAACTTCTGTTCATTTCTCAGGCCCTTTAACCAAAATAAATGTGACCAAGTTCTCTTACAGATCTCATTTGTGGAAACAGAATTATCTTCTGCAAGAGTCTTCAGCTTCTTTAATTCTTTATTTCTGGCTTCCACTGTGAATTCACTATACTGCTTTAATATCTTCGGCCGAGCGGGATTAGCAGAGCGGTCTTATTCGCTGCAGTCATGGACTATGCGGCTGATCTCAGCGGAGGTTCGAGTCCTCCCTCGGGCATGGGTATGTGTGTTTGTCCTTAGGATAATTTAGGTTAAGTAGTGTGTAAGCTTAGGGACTGATGACCTTAGCAGTTATGTCTCATAAGATTTCACGCACATTTGAAAGACGATTCTCTTACAAATTGCACCGCAGATTAGACAATTGGCTCTATCCTAACAGGTAACTAAAAAATAAAAGTAAGTTCCCACTACGGTTTACATGGGATTTAGGAAATCTTTACTTTTTTCGGAGAAGCCTTTCACATTATTCTGCCGTTCTATCAGTGTCCCGATACAAAGCTCCACACCGACGTAGAGGTCTTAGGACGGGAGCAGTTGTAGTACAAACACAGGAATGTTCTGAGAAAATGGTAGCTTATGTTTCTGACGCTGACTACCTTTCAGAATACACTTCGGTGCAACACTGCAGAGTGGTAGAAATCTCAGCCGTAGCTGCGTAAAATGACACTGCTACTGAACAGGGGAGTATCCAAAACAGCTCAAAACCGCTGTAGCCTTAAAGAATGAGGAACCGACCAAAAGACGTTTCAACTGCTGATACTATATAAATTGCAAATTATCTTACAGAAGACATAACTTTGATGCAGGGGGCACTGCTTGTGCTCATCTCTGATCTAGAAAAAGTTTTCCAATCGAAAAGAGTGTCAGATAACTTTCTATCGCGACATCAGTGCAGCATAAGACCTGTTTACCATCGACAGAAGAGTGGCCTCACTGAACGTTTTAATAGGACATCACTATCTATGTTCTCAGTGTACGTAGATGTCACACAGAAGGACTGGGTGCTGTACTGCCTGTTTATTTTATTTTCACGTCAAGTTCCGTAGGACCAAATTGAGGAGCAAATCTCCAAGGTCATGGAACCTTTCAGTCCATGTAATTACTACATAAAAGTAATAACAGATAAAAATAAATGTTCATGAACATGAAAAAGTCAGTCCATAAGTGTAAGTAAACGCTATCAGCAATACAATAGGAATCAGCTTTATTTTTCAAGGAACTCCTCGACAGAATAGGAGGAGTGACCGATGAGGGAACTCTTCAGTTTCGATTTGAAAGCGCGTGCATTACTGCTAAGATTTTTGAATTAGAGAGGCAGCGTATTGAAAATGGATGCAAAAGTATACTGTACACCTTTCTGCATAAGAGTTAAGGAAGTCCGATCGAAATGCAGGTTTGATTTCTGACGAATTTTATCCGAATGAAAGGTGCTTATTCTTGAGAATAAACTAATGTTGGTAACAAGAAATTACAATAAGGAATATACATATTGAGAGGCCAATGTCAAAATACCCAGACTCGTGAACAGAGGCCGACAAGAGGTTCGTGAACTCACACCACTTATTGCCCGAACGGCCCGTTTCTGAGCCAAAAACAGCGTTGTAGAATGGGAAGAGTTACCCCAAAATATGATACCATATGACATAAGAGAATGAAAATAAGCAAAGTAGACTAATTTTCATGTCGAATTACCACTCACTCTTGATACCGATGGAATAGTAAAAATGGCAGTATTAAGTTTTTGAACAAGATCCTGAACGTGGGCTATCCCCGACAGCTTATTATCTATCTGAACACCTACAACATTTGAACTGTTCAGTTTCACTAACCATATGCCTGTTCTGTGAAATTAAAACGTCAGGTTTTGTTGAATTGTGAGCCAGAAACTGTAAAAACTGAGTCTTACTCTGATTTGACGCTAGTTTATTTTCTACAAGCCATGAACTGAGATCATGTACTGCACTATTTGAAACCGAGCCAGTTTTGCACTCTGGGAGGAGTTACTCCATTTTTTAATTATAGACGCATTCTTTACTACCAAGTAGTGTCATCAGCAAACAGAAATATTTTAGAGTTACCCATAGTACTAGAGGGCATATCATTTATATAAATAAGGAATAGGAGTGGCCCCAACACTGATGCCTGAGGCACCCCCCACTTGACAGTACCCCACTCAGATCCCACATCACAGCCTTTAACAACATTGTGAATAATGACATTTTGCTGCCTGTTGCTAAAGTAGGAGGTGGACCAATTGTGAACCCCATATTCCATAATGGTTCTACTTCTGGAGCAATGTTTTGTGATCAACACAATCAAATGCCTTAGTTAAATCAAAAAATAAGCCAAATGTTCGAAACGTTTTGCATAGCCCATCAGTACCTCACAGAGAAAAAAGAATATAACATTTTCAGTTGTTAAATGACTTCTAAAGCCGAACTGCACATTTTATAGCAAACTGTATGATGTAAAATGATAAATTATCCTCGCATACACAGCCTTTTCAATAACTTTTGCAAACACTGGTGGTATAGAAATATGTTTAAAATTATCTACATTATCCCTTTCCCACTTTTTATAGAGCGGCTTTACTATTGAGTTCTTTAATCACTCATGGAACTGACCATTCCTATAGGAAAAATTACAAATATGGCTGAATACAGGACTAACATGTGCAGCACAGTACTTAAATATATTCTGCTAGACACTCCTGTTGGACATTCGAATACAACACAGCAAAGTAAGCCACTACAATCATTATGTTACACGATCGTTGTTGCGTAACTGTCCTGTAACTTGTGTGAAACCTATAAGAGGGAGATCAAATACAGCTGAATAAATGAATCTCTACCAAATAATAAAATGTAAAATGCTAGTGATGGCCAACACGTAACTTCTTAGATTACAGTTTTCTACATCAAACTGCATGCAGAGCGAAATGAGAAGCTGCTGTGAAAGCACGATGAACTCCGTTGTGGACGAGAAATCCGCAACGGGATCATAAAGACCGCAGGGAGACAGCCCCCAGACGTTTCCTCAGAATCGTCCCTCACTCCACACGTGGCAGAGAATTAGAGGTGTATTGTTGAGCTGAGCTGTTAAGCAGTGGTTTGCGGAATGAGAGCCAGGAAACAATCCCCTCTGACGCCAAGCGTCTGAAGTCAGACGATGAAGATTAGAAACCAGGACGTCCTAGACAACTGAATCTGTTTCTCACGTGCTGTGTGCCCACAGTACGCATGCCTCCGGAGTCTGAATCCTGCAAGGACTGCTATTGTAGAGAAAAACAGCGGTGAGGCAAACTGCGAAGAACGCGCATTGTTACGAAAGAGTGGATTGGTGCAGAAAGTTTTGCGACTTCTTTGCAGGGAGTGAGACGCGGACACTGGTCCACATGTTACCTAACTAAACGTCGAAGGTAAGAAAAACGGCTCGTATTGGTTCACATGTATAATTCAAATGTGGGAGTAAGGAGTTCATTTCCGCTTACATAGATATGGCTGTATTGGCCAGCAAATGAAAATAGGCAGAAAGAGGAATAAAATTGGACACATTTTTGAATGACAAGACTAACAAGCGGTTTTGTTTGTTTCTGTCTAACAACATGAAATACGAGTTGTCTTGTAATACAATACCTTACAGGCTGACGCTCATAAGAATTTGTATTCAGTCATTCAAAATTACACGCCGCCAATGAACGCAGTGGCCAAAGTTTTCCTTATCGGACCTGCTCTGTTAATAAATACTTCTTGTCAGGTGAATTTCTCCATTTCTAGACTTCACACACAGATGATTTCTCACATAGATCTTCACCACAACCAGGCTCGTCTGGGACTCGAGTCTCTTGCGTGGCGGAATTGAACGTTGACGCAGAAAGCGAGGAGTTGTTGGTACTGAACCAATGACTGACTTGCACTCACTTCAGCCGTCACTTGCATGTTATGTGCGAGATCCAGCCGCAACGGTAAGCGAGGCGTAGAGAAAGGCGAATCGTTTGTAACAGTGTTCAGTGATTTTAGCTTTAGTTTCGTAGACATGTTTCCGGTTAGAATTCCATCTTGCTTTTAACTCCAGCAATAGCTGCACACACATGTGCTTCCGTACTTTTCGTTTCTGTGAAATAACAGAAAACGCAGGAAATTCTCACGGAAGTGGTTTCTCGAGATATGGGATCACTTGAATTATATTTCCAGATCCCCTGTCGAAGTGTGCCAACGTACTTACTTATTGACGACAGTGATTGTTAAACTCGACTGCTCTGAATCTGATTCATTATGTCGAATAAATTGTGATCATTGGAATCATTGTTTAATTTCGTACTCAGAATATCTTTATCATCCATGTGATAGGTAATTATTTACTTTTGTCAGGTCTTAGAGGGGCAAATTAATTCATTTAATTTAAGATTCCCATTAAAAATTTCCGCCCAAATGATTTTTTAAGGACTAAGGAAAATACATTAGCTTACATTAACATCATTCTTTCTGCTCCATGGTTGCGAGTCCGAAATGAGTATGAATACACTATTTCCGTCTCACCCAACGATACGCAGGATGACTACGTGAAAGACCTCATCGCCAGGACTGAATAATCAAGGCAGGTGGCTCTCATACGGACCATGGACGCTCAGGAGAAAGGCCGGGATCTATATAACTCCCGTCACGAGCAACTGGAATAGAGCCTGGGAGATTTTGTAGGGATTTTTATACGCTTGATCAAAGTGGTACTATAATATTACTTTCGACCGTACCGTGTCTCTCATCCCTTGTCAGCTCTCACACATGACTGAGAGGATTGTGACCCTCCATCAGGAAGGCAAATGTTGGGCTACATCGTTCATGTTCTCTGCACGAAATCTTAGCTCAGTCCAGAGACGCAGATCTACGATGAGATATTAACTGAACTGAAGACTCACTGTCCGAATCCGAAGCTTCAACAAGAGTAACTATCTTTGAAGCTGAACGGAGTGAAGAGGACTTAACAATACGATTAGAATGGGAGAGCCAGCTGGCGCAGCCGTATAGTAGTTCACCGGCAAGATCTGCACCCGGAATGCTGCAGAGTGCTTCAGTTAGGAGATCTGAAACGTCGTGTCGCCGTGTCTCCAGAGAAGAGAGCAATGCCGCCTGCAGTGTGGCTTGCATTGTGAAGTTTTGATTAGCGATTGTGGCTGGCCTGCTGGAAATCGCTGGTTCAGACACAGAAATCATCATTTGTTTAGTGTTTATCTTTTCTGGGAGGTTCTCGAAAATTCTTACTTGTGTCATTATTGTGCATCTGGAATATTTAATTGTTACGTAAATCCTATAATTTTGAAATATTTGATGTTTCTGTACAGAACATAAGGACAAACGTAGCCTCCGCTTGAATTGTTACTGCCATGTAACATAGCTCGAAGGAACTTTGCCAATACAGAGGAAGAATTGCTAAAGTATATCACAGAAAGTAAAAAGGTAAAAAGAAATACGCAGTGAGTCTAGCATAAATGACACTTTCATTCAACGACAGCAGTTAGTCTGAAGTCACCGTACTCGGTCCCATGGACATTACAAAAGGCGGGACGTGGTTCCTAATAGGATGTGTGATCACCATGGATGGATATACGTGCTCTGCATCGTAGGCCCACGCTGACCTCATTGTTGGCAAGAAGTTCATATGGTATGGCGTTCCGTTCCTCCATCTGCGCGTATGACAACTACTGGATGATCGAAATGTATGTATGCGTGCGGCATTACGTCTCCCCAGCGCGTCCCACAAGTACTAGACGAGTTTTAAGTCAGGGGAAAGGGCAGGTCGAACAACTGCTCGTTCCAAGACCTCTTCCACGTGCGCTGTTGGATGCGGTCGCGCAACTTTATCCATGAAACGTAAGTCCGGCTTGTAGGCACCCCTGAAGAGACACACAAGGGGAAGATGAACAGTGCCCCAATTACGTTGACCAACGAGCATACCACGTTCAAAGAGTTGCAGGTCAGCACACCCACGGAACAAATGTCTCACCATACCGTAATACCTCGACTACCAAAACGATCGCGTTCGCCAATGTTTCTGGGTGTAGTACGTGTTCCCAACTCTCCATATGAGAGTACATCTAGAAGCACTATTCACACTATATCTGCTCTCATCCGAGAAGATACCGCGACTCCACTCAAAGTTCGTCAAGTCCCTTTCCTCTCGACACCAATTCAAACGTCGCCGTCGATGTATAGGTGTCAGCGGAAAGCAATGTATTATCCGTCTCGCAAAGGGACCACCCCAGGCAACCGAAGTATCAGTGTGGAGCGCGAGACTGTCAGCCTTGCAGTTGATTACTGACCTTGTCTGTTGTCCTCACACATTTTGGTTGCCATAAACAGTTATGCTGGCGAAAAGATAGGAAATTCAGGAGATGGAACTTGGACAATTCGAATGAACCAGAGGCTAGTGAGAATTACAGAGGCTACATTAGGTAGCTGTTGACTAGAACAGGGGAATATATTACAGTAGAAGACGAATAGGTGGCACTGAGAGATGAAATAGTGAAGGCAGCAGACGATCCAACGTTAAAAAGACAAAGCCCAGGAGAAGACCTTAGATATCACAGGAGACAATGAATTTAATTGATGCAAGAGGAACGTATAGGAATGCAGAAAATAAAGCAGGTTAAAGGGAATGCGAATGTCTAAGAAATTCGATTGATAGGGAGTGTAAAAGGACTATGCAGAAGTAGCTACAGGAGAAACGTTAGTCCATGGAAGCACGTATAGCTAGGAAAAGATAAATACCACACACTTGACAATTAAAGAGGTTTTTGAAGGAAAGAGGAGCTGCTATATGAATATAAAGAGCTCAGAAAGAAAACCAGTCTTAAGCAAAGAAGGGAAAGGTGAAGGATGGAAGGAATATTTAAAGGGGTTATTGAAAGGAAATGAAAGCAATATTATGAAACGAGAAGAGCAAGAAGGTGAAGATGAAGTGGGATATACGATACGGCGAGAAGATTTTGACGTAACTCTGAAAGATCTAAGTCGAAATAACGCCTCTCGAGTAGACGACATGCCCTAAGAAATTCTGATGTCCTTGCCAGCTATGACTGAACTATTCCTTATAGATTCAGTATATGTGAGACAGGGGAAATATCCTTAAACTTCAAGAAGAAAGTGATAATTCCAAATTTAAAGGAAGTAGAGTCTGACACGTACGAATATTACTGAACTATAAATCATAGTTGCAAAATACTCACACGAATTATTTAGAGAGCAACTGAAAAACTCATAGATGCCGATCTCGAGGAAGATCAGTTAGGGTCTTGGATAAAAGTTGGAACACTTGAGGCAATACTAACCTGCTACTTTTCTAATGCGATAGGTTAATCAATGGTTAACCTACGTTTGTGAATTTTGTACATTATGGTAAGTTAACTAGGATAAATTCTTTAAAATTATGAAGATTGCAGGTGCAAGTTACATGGAGCGAAATGTATTTTAAAATTAGTGTGGAAACCAGACGAGAGTTAGAATAGTCGAAGGTTATGAAAGAGAAGCGGTGGTTAAGAAGGGAGGGAGACAGGTTTATAGCCCATTCCCAATGTTCTTTAGTCACCAATTTTATTTATTCGGTACATTGAGCAAGCTGTAAAGGATCATAAGAAGAGATTTGGGAAGATATTTGAAGTTCAGGAAGAAGAGATAAGAACTTCACAGTTTGCCGAGGACATTGTAATTCTGTCAGAGACATCCAATGCCTTGGAAGTGCATTTGAATTTGCACGGAATTGACAGTATCTTGAATGATGGATTTAATGTAAACGTTAACATAAACAAATCAAGGATAGCTGAATGTGGTAGAATTAAATCTGGCTGTTCTAGGGAATTGTATGAGGAAATAAGTATACTAGATGAGCTTTGTTATTTGGACAGTAAAATAAGATTTGATGGCCGAAGAGGGCAGAATATAAAATGTAGAATGCCAGTGACAGTAAAAGCCTTTCTGGAGAAGAGAAACTGATCACATCGATTATAAATTTCTGATGGCATTTGCCTGGAGTGTGGGCTGGTATGGAACAGAAACGTGAACAATAAGAAGTTCACATAAGAGGACAACTGAGTCTTCGGAAATTTGGCGCCACACAAAGAAATGTTTAAGAGCAGACGAGCAAATGGCTTAACAAAGAGGTGGTACTCAAATGAATTTCAGCAGAAGAAATTTCTGGTACATCTTGACTAATAGACGCTATCGATTGACAGGAGATGTTCTGAGAGATCAAGGGATCACCAATTTAGTATGAGAGAGAAGTGTGGGGAGTTAAATATCATAATGGAGATCAGGAGAAGAATACAGTAAGTGCAAATGTATGTCTCTTCCAGCTGTTATTCGGAGACTGAGAGGCTTGCACAGGAAGGAGTGCCGTGGAGAACCTATCTTCGGACCGAAGGCCACAACATCAACAACGACATCTGAATAGTTTTTGACTTTTTAACAACGGCTACTTTTGCACGTACTCCTATTATTAAAATAAATTGAATTTCTGAAATTAGAAATTGACTATTATAATACGAAAATGGTACGGCTAATGCTAATAACTACGCTTTCAGATATCTGCATATTCTTACGTGTGGTCGCTATACACAGTGGTAGAAGCCAGCAGTTGCCATTAGCCGTTTGAACGCTGATGGAGCTATTCAGATAATTCGCTCCATGTAACTGGAGAGCGCGTCCCCTGCCTTGCTGCACCAAGTTCATGAGCTGGCAGTTAATGCGATCAGTCCACAGACAGGCAACTGTTCAGCCGATCAGGGGGCATCTCACCACCGTGCGTGGGGCCCTCGCGCTTCTCTGCCACGTACAGCCATTTATAAAGGTTGAAGCAGTCTAATGAAGTAGTCAATAATTACGACGCATGGTTGTTTTAAAATAATGTTCATCCATTACGGTTGTTATATTCGACCTAATAATTTACCCAGAGATAGTCAAATTTGAGAAAAAACTAGAGCCGATGGCTAAATACACATTTATTCGCTGTAAGTTTTAATAGAAAAGATCACCAGGGTACGTACAACGTAAGATTGATCACAGAAGCCCGTATAGTATCATTTATAGTCTGCAGTCAGTGTAAATCAAACTATATAAGAAAATTGTGAGACACTACTATAAAAAGTAAACTGCCTTAATACAGTTACGTAGTCTTAAAACACTGTTTACAATTAGGTACTCTGCTGCTGTGCCAAGTGCACTACATGTGCGGGATAACTGGACCACTGATTGCTGAAACAGAAATCTTGCTTCCTGTATCGACAGCAGTCCAAGATACATAAAAAGTTTATAAAAGAGATATTACGAAACATCAAGAACAAATGCGGTGAAGGACATCAATGAAATTGATAATGACTGAGTCTTAATTAGAATTTCTGCAGTTAAATATGATTATAATATTAGTACTAACTACGAATATTTTGATAAGCTGCTCTTACATCCAGTACAAACAAGGAAACTGCTTCATGAAATGTACTCTGAACTGCTGTTAAAAGGGAAATGCTGATTTTACAACTTTAAACCGTCCTTGAAACAATGTCCCAACTCAGTTTCCTTACGTCCTCAGACATTATAGTGGCCTGACTCATATGTTCAAACCCATTCGTCTGCATGACTTTTCATCGCTACCTTGCATTTGCATCCAGATTCCTACATTACCGTTCGTTCAAATTTCTCATTTCTCTTCAGTCCTTAATATTTTTCCCATCAGCTGCATATTTTAATTGCGGCGCAAGGGCTCCGTTTCCGTTTTAGTGTGGGACAGCATCTCACGTCCTGGTCTCCGCTGTACAAGGCCCATAGGGTAGCAACTAGCACCTCACTCGCAGTCAGGTCTACAAATGATGGTGGGTCTCACATTTCTCTGAAAAGATACAGCATCAACAGGACAGGATAGTATATAAGGTACTGATCGCTTGACAGCAGCCACAACGGTTTTCATCTTCTCGCGAACAGCATTCTGCCCTGAGTACAACTTAATTAGTCTCAATAGTGGTAGATGTAAAGTTGTTCAGAAGAGTGATCAGATAACTTTAAATTAGACTTGCTGATTCTCTTTCAGTGTCTGCATCTGTTAATCTGCCATTCGGATTTAAAGTTACCAGTAGCCAAGCAAGTGCCTTCGTGCAGTAGCTAGAAGGAAACCAACCATGAAATTTACCAATTCCTAAAAAAATAATTTATACGTGGTGTTCTGTTTTGTCACAGATATGTTCGTTGAAAAACTTGAAATCATTTAAAATTTACTACAAATGAAGAGAGTACGCACTGAGATGAAAAAAGTCATGGGTTAACAATATGCACATACAGAGACTGTGAAAATCGCGAACACAAGGTATAAAAGGGCAGTACACTGGCGGAACTGTGGTTTATGTTCAGGTTATTCGTGTAAAAGGTTTTCCGACTTTATCACCGCACGACGGGAATTAACAGACTTTCAACGTGAAATGACGGTTGGAGATAGACGTAGCGACACTGCATTTCTGAAATCGTTAGGGAATTCTGTATTCCGAGATCCACAGTCTCAAGATTATGCCAAGGATTCTAAATTGTAGGCATTACCTCGCACCACGGACAAAGCAGTGGTCGCCAACCATCACTAAACGACCTAGGGCAGCGTTGTTTGCGTAGAGTTGGAAGAGTTGTCGGTGCTTACAGACCACAGAAATCAGCGTGGGACATAGGATAAAAGTAACCGTTAGGACAGTGCAGTGAAATGTATCCTTAATGGGCTATAACAGCAGACAAAAGACGAGAGTACCTTTGCTAACAGCACGACATCGCCTCCAGGGCATCTCATGGGCTCGTGACTATATCGGTTGGATCCTAGATGATTGGAAAACAGTAGCCTGGTCACATGAGTCCTGATTTCAGTTGGTAAGAGCTGATGGTAGGGTTCGAGTGTGATGCAGATACCATGAAGCAACGGACTCAAGTTTTCAACAATACACTGTGTAAGCTTGTTGTGGCTCCATGATGGTATGTTCTGTGTTACATGATATCCATTAGGTCTTCTGGTCCGACTAAACAAATCATTCACCGGAAATGTTTATGTTCGGCTACTTAGAGACCATTTGTAGCAGTTGAAGGACTATGTTCCCATGACAATGCACTACGTCATCGGACCACAATTTTTCGAGATTTGTTTGAGGAACATCGTGAAAAGTTCGAGTGAATGATTTGGCCACCCATATTGCCCGACATAAATCCCACGGAACATTTATAGGACATAACCGAGAGGTTTCATGAACAAACTCCTGGACAGGCGACACTTTCGCAACTACGGACCGAGGTTGAGGCAGCATGGCTCAATATTTCTACGGGGGACTTCCAAAGACTTTACGACTTCAAGTCACGTTGAGCTGATGTATTACGCCGGGCAAAATGAGGTCAGAGATGTTATTAGGAGGTATCCCACGATTTGTCATCTCAGTGTACACTGCTACCGAAAGTGGAAACCAAATGGAACAAGATATTACGGTAATTATATGCGAAAAGCATACTGTCACATCAGAAAAACTGACATCGTAACAGAAAAGTTACACTCAGACTCTTCCCAAGAACTCCCTAACCGGCAGAAAATACGTGAAAATAATTAACTAATAGCCTAAGTATGCCAGCTTTGTACAATAAACGATTATCTAAATAAGATTTTACTACTGAAATTACTACAAAGTACAAACATAACTCGTAACCTTCGACATGCTACGAAATACACGTGTGTGCAAAATTTCAGGACGAACAGATGAGAATATTGGACGTATCCTCATATGGCGAGAGTTGTGGCCACGTGAAATTCGCCGCAAAACATTTTTTAACATGACTGATGTGTTACGATGTGGAAAGGCATAAAGCTGCATCGACGTACCGCCTTTCAACTGTTTGACTATACACACACTTGTCAACGCTAGTGTCACACTGCAATCTTGCAGAGCATGCATCACAGTCAGTAGTGATCACACAGTATTAAGAGCCCAATCTCGCCTTTTATAACGTCCAGGGCCATCACGAATCGCGCTGACTTCACTGTAAGTCTTATCTTTTAATAGAAATATCATCTCTGTTTCTCTCAGTGCCTATTTCTTTCACTTACTTTCAGTACTGTACTATACCGCAGCAGTTTTCTACACCGGTGTCCAAATATAAAGCAAAAATGGTTCTACAAACCGTCAACCAGTTGATTGTAGGATCTTGTTTTGCAAGGACGATGGATTTCCGTTCAATGGACAACCATGCAAACGATGTCGTTAGGGCACTTATGATAGAAGATAGTGTTCGCCAGGTAGCCCCACATCAACAGTCGCTGTGTACACAGTCACAAATGATGGAATACGGCACAGGTAAGATGACTACCAGACTCTCAGCAGCAGAGGGTCATAGAGAAATGGAAGCAATTCAGCCGAAATCTGAAGTAGCCCGTTGTTTCTCTGATGTGGCGATAGTTTATAGAGACGAGAACTCTATCCAGAGGCCAGGGCAGGGTCGACCACGTGTGACTTCGTCATTTGATTGTAAGGGTACGATAGTACCATCTTAGTTCTGCATGGCAACTGGCATGTCAACTCGCAGCATACACTGGGCGTGTTATATCGAGGCGAACGGTATACAGATGGCTTCGACAGAGGGCCTTTATTGTCGGAGACCTGATGTACCTCTACCTCTGACACGTATTCAAAGAAGGTAACGTCTAGAGTGAAGCCGTCAGCATACCACCTGGGCGGTCCAACAGTTAGTCAATGTTGTTTTCACAGATGAGTCCCGATTACGTCTGGCGAGTGATTCTCGGTGGATCTGCATCTGAAGGTAAGGCGGAACACGGTTTCGGAACCCAAACATTGTGGAAAGCGATCAATATCGTGGAGGATCCCCAATGGTCGGACGGCATTATGTTTAGCACTCGAAACCCTAACCATGAAGTTAATACGACTGAATCGACAAGGTTTAACTGCTGTCAAGCATCATGACGAGACCTTGAGACCTCATTTGCGGTTGTTGCGAGGTGCTGTGAACCCAGACTTCGTGTTGATGGACGACAATGTTGATGTTTTCTTGGAAACGGAAGACATTGCACGCATGACGTGACCCGCTCGCTCTCCCGCTTTCAATCCCATAGTGCTTGACTGGGATGCACAAGAGAGATAGCTTGCATCACGCCAACTTCCACTGCAACCATCTTCACAGGAGGATTGTCCGTTATTGCCTCAACATGACACTGATATCATTCACAGCATGACCCATCGTTTGTCAGGCCTGTATTGCGGCCACAAGGGTCACACAGCATACTAAGAACATTAACCTCTTGTCGGAATGTGTGTGCAAAATCCATTAATTTGTGAAAAACAGAGAACGTTTCTGTCTACCGTTATGCATGTTGTGTCGTTTTACGTCCTGAACTCTTTGCACTGTTTCTACTTTAGTGTCACCTGTTTATAGTGTTTTGTGGCAAAATAAAAGTAACCTTGGAAAATTTCCTTTTCTTGCTTCAACATGTGACACTACTTCAGTTAAGGTCGAAGTTTCATCGAGCAATGTAACTTGGCTGTGTTACAACTTGCGAAAGTTACTTTCGTCCTTAAGCTTTGCACATCAGGTTCAATAAGTGGTGGAGTAACACATTTGCTCTTTGCGTTCTGAAAGGAAATAACGGAAATCTGGTTGTATATGTAGACAAACGTACGAATTGCACTTATTTGGCACTTGGTTGTTTCCATGTCACCGTCTGCATCAACGTGACGAAAGCTGTAGTGTCCACAAGATGAGTAGAAATGCATGTCTCTACCCTACAAATTCCATTTCTGGTTATACTTGCCAAAAAATGTCAGCTACACTACAACGCTATCATAACACCAAATTAATTGTGTTGATTCTATGCTGGAGGTAAAAGGCTACTTGGGTGAAGGACCCGCGGTCCTCCCCATCATCGTGCAGCGGCGACAAAAGGCGGTACTCCACCCACCTACAGTGAAGGGCAATAGAGTTGTCAGGAGCTAGTGCCATGTACAGTACCTTTTTCTTTAAGAAAACGTCATTTCCTACTTACTCGTTAGAGCATAAATGCATCGCTGCTCCGTCAACATCTGTTCGTAGTGCTCGACGAACTCTATCTTCCACACCAATCTCTTCTTCTTCTTCTCTCAGGGTTAGCTCCCATGCGGTACGCAAATTTCGCTGAATTCATGCTATCTCTCCGCGTTGTATATCTCTGCTTTTGATACAGATCATCCTATCATGCTCGCCTTGGCCTAGTGTAATACTTTTTCAGCATCGTGAAACATATTTATTATTTTTCTGTCACAGTTCAGTTTTAATTGCGTTATTGTCTGTCTTAGTTATCATTTGCTTCATTAAGCTCTATGTCTACTGCATTTCGTAGAATCTTCTAGTGTTGCCTTTCAGTGTCGTCCCTGATATACTCTGGTGCTCGTGCTGTCGTTTTTGCAGTTGTATTGGTTATTCTCTGTAGTACTGCTTCCTGACTGAACAGTTTTTATAGTAACCAAGAAAAGACAGGGTGCCCTGAAGAAGGGACCCTATCGTAGTTGACGTGCCTTGGTTCAGCAATTAACAGCCAGTGTAGCCATCGAGATTAGTGGCGAGAGTGTCTGCTCCGTGCAGCCCGTCAAATTGTAGCACCAATTCTACATCACATTTGTGAAACCGTTAGAACGCTCGTCAGCACGTTGGAAAACATGTCCACGTATCTAATTGCCTTTCCTTGGTTTGTCGTATCCACTCACAGTACACTAAGATAATTGGGTAGCGTATGTAGTAAATTAAGTTTCATTACGGAAAATCCTCTTTGAAACAGGGCTTAACTTTATCTAAATTAGAGCTTCTAGAAGTCTGACTTGATGTCATAGATGGACTCCGAACCAAGGGAGGACATAATGGAAGTGCAGCAGGAGCAGAAAGCTCCAGAGAAGCGAGCCGAGAACAACGCGAATTTCTGCTTTACTCACCCAGGGACGATGCCGATAGAACTTCACTGGCAGCCGTTTCTGAAAGACGTGTTCGCACGCTGGCCACCAAGAGAAGAAGTATCTCTTCGAGTGGAAAGGCCATCACTTACAATGTTTTTATTGGAAGAACTGTGTGGTAATGGCACATGATTGTCAAGGACAATATCCCTGCATCAGTGAGCACTTATTATGAGGGACTTCCCTACAAAAATTACAAAGCAGCCATCCTTTCTAATAAAGGGAGTGGAATAGTTTGATCTACACATCATTTTCACAGTAACAGTTTATCTCAGCACCCTTTATTTCGTTAGTTAGTTGCTTAGTTAGCTATCTGAGTGTTTCGTGCAACATAATGAGGATGCCTCGCGTGAGTATGTTTTACAATTACAGTACATCTTACCAGGGCTAAATGTGACTGCATGATTACCATTTATATGATTTCTCAAGAATTTTTTACATGCACAAGGTGTCCTATATTTAATTATATTCAGTGCTTCCCTCTCCCATTCCGTGGAAAATACACACACACACACACACACACACACACAAACACAAACGCGCGCGCGCGCGCGCGCGCTCGCGCGCACGCACTCGCCACGCTAGACATTGAGAAATTCTGCTGGCAGAGCAGGAGCTGGGAGGCGGATATAACTTCAGTTTGTGTCTGAAGTTAGTTTTGTCATCCATTAAATTCCTCACATCACTTGGTCAAGTACCAAAGATCTTATTGCTTAATATCTCCTTCCTTTTTGCGTCACACTAAGGCTCAATAATAGAGAGGGTAAAGCGCTTATCCTTCAATTATATTTGTGAACGTTACTACTGTTTCCAAACTGTCATTGATTGTTGACAACAAACCACCTAAGTGAGTAAAGGTGCTATGAGACTTATCACCACACTAAACTGTAGAAAGAGCTATCTACAAGCAGTTCGAGAGCGAACTCATGACAGTATCCGTACTACAAACTTTCTTGCAACAAAGAGCTTCTATCTCAATGACAAGTTAACTCATAATAAAAACAGTAAACTACTTTGAAGACCGATGTCATTCTTATTTCATACTTGCACACACTGCTGCCTCATAACTAAAAGATTAAAGTAGCGATTTTCTGGCCACGAGAGCGCACTAGTTTTTTGGAGTTCAGTATTTTTACCAAGCCTGGAAAGACTTGTAAGGGTCGTGAGCAGAGTCGAACATCGACAGATGACCGTAAAGAACACGAAGACGCAGCATGCGCCTATGAGACAGCGCCATCAGCATCTAAAAAGTTCAAAATTCGCCTCATTGCAGGTATCCATTTGGACGGCAGGCCAAATCATGCAACTTTCTGACATGTGGGGCATTCGGAGACGACAGTAGCCCGATTTTTGACATTATGGAAACGTGAGGGCCGGCATTCTAGTCGTCAAGTTATCTGTCGACCATTCTGACCACCACAAATGAGGATCATTATGTTCCTGCAACCCATTCGCATTTGAACATGCCATCCGAGCGTCGATAGTGGACACACCAAGTAATCGACTTCCTGCAACTTTCACTCACCCTGCAGACTAGAAGCAGACGGAATATGGAATTACCCTCGCATACGTAGGCTGCCTTTAACACCTCAACTCAGACAGCAGTGATAGTAGTTACGCCATGACCCGGAGGCATAAGCTGTTGATGAATGACGTCACATTGCAGTCAGCGGGTATCGTCGTTCTGGAGAGAGGTCCCATACTTCGAGCGTTTTGGAGAGGCACAGTGGTGTTAGTCCTGGCGTCACGGCGCAAGGAGCTATCTGGCGTTACTAGAATACACGGCTGGTAGTGTCCAAGGGAACTCCGATGGAACAAAGGGACATCGCGAACATCCTGCGTACAACTGTGTTACTTGTCACGTGACTGTATTGTGTTGCTACTTTTTTCAGAACAACGCTCATTTATGTATGGCTCGTGTCTTTATGAATTGGTCTAAGTGATTATGTACTCCCATGGCCAGTGAGAGCCCCATACATATCCAGGATTAAACTTGCGTCGCATCGGATCAGACGTCAACTCATTCCTTATGCCTGTATGAAGGATATCAAAAATCATTTAAGAACAAATGTTGACCAGGTTGCCTCACAATAGAACACAATGGCCTCAAGGCACCCTTCCCAACCGAAAGAAAGGATGCATACAGACCAGAGAGGGTGCAATATCATACTAAAAAGTGGGCTCATCCAGTCAAGTCCTTTATAAATTTGACTTGATATTTTAATTATCACCATAACATCACTCTTGCCTTCAAGCAGTGAAGAGTCAAGTTGTTTCATTCCTCCTACGGAATGCTTGACTCTTTTGTAAAGCTGTGTATTGTACTACTGAAATGATAAAGCCGTCGCCCAGTTTCATTTGCAGGTTGTCTTTCTGATGGGTCCTAAACCCAAACAAAAAAAAAAAAAATGTTAAAATGTTGTGACATCTACTCATTAAGAGGTATAATATAAGGCCAAAGGTTTAACATGAGAATCATTCAAATTACAAGATGGGTATATGCCTTCTGTATGACTCACGGCGCGCGTATTACCCGGATTTTATCATCTAGTATTTGGGATTGAGAGCACTTAAAAGACATCCAACAAACATCAGAGATAATTTCAAGTCTCCTGGAAAACTTTTCTGCCTTACACCTTCCACAAAGTAATAAGCGGAAATGTTTCTTGCTTACTACCTTTTCGCCCTTCACTTGGTAAAACTTCAGCACCACACATGACGCATTACTTTATTACTACTTTAATACTGACATTATTCGCCAGAAACTTTGCAGACAGTATCCACAAAAATCACTGTATGTACCTGCAAAATTATATACTCGTACTTGTAGATATATAGTTTAGAAAGACTGAGAAGTGTGAAAACTAGTATTTATTTAAAAGAAGCACAAATCATCCAGTCTATACTCATTCATTGTTTGATAAATATAGCACCTAGCGATCTCCAATGAGCTTCCAACAAAATTTTAAGCTTTTTATAAACTTAATCACTATTCTGCAGGTGAACAATCCTGAACTAATAAAACCAACATAATTAAGGTAAAGCATTTTCAAACGAAGATTTTACACGCTTAAGATCACATATTTAACATAATGACTCATTTCTAAGTTAGACGTCAGAAGCCGTCTTGTACACTGGAGATCGATTTTAATGATGACCTGGATTGACTTTGGTGAGGAGGTTAATATTCGATTCTCCAATACATTAGTGAATGGGAAGGGCAAAGGAACTCACGATTTTGTATTTTCGTCTACTAAGTAAGATCCTAAAAGAATAAGGTGCCAAATTTAAGCGTTTAAGATGATCTGCAATCTGTGACTCTCAATTCACATTCTTCAGAAAGGTGAGGTTACCATGAGTCCCAGTTTAATTTAAACACCACAGTGGCCTACCAGACATGATCTCATTACTGGTGGTATGCCGTTGCCTTCTTCCGAATTTTGAACTGACTCACCCATCCAGTTCCTGGCGGAAGCACAATTTAACATGAGTTCTGAATCACCGCCAGCTCGTCGATTTTCGTATTAACAAATGTTTCCAGGGGTGAAAAAAAAGATTCTTCTCATATAAACACACAAGAAGGTAAAATATTCTATTTATTAATATACACTGAAGCATTACTTCTAACAGGGTGGCCAGGTCTTGTTGGTACATAACTACAAGTATAGTGTTTTATCTGAATTCAGTGACAGTGCATTCGCAGAATTTCAGTTATTAAATTTCAGGAAAATGTTAAATAGCATCATAAAAGTTGAACTATGGAACCCTGCGAACACATTATCTTACTTAATATATCTGCATATATTACCATCTGATCAAAGCAGTGACAGTTACAACACAGTTCACTAACGATATAATATTGACATTACATCAGCCTAAACGTACATGAAAATGGCGTTAAATGCCACAGAAGTCTGTAATGAAAAAAGATTAGATATTATAAACAACTAGTCTGGTGCATCTTATTAATCACCCCTCATTATGCTGTTGGCCGCAAAGAAGAAAAATAATACTACACTCTTGTTACTTAAAAAGTAGAAACGAACATTTACAATTGAATTTCAATTACGGGGACCTTGTGATGTAGAGAGCTGAAATATTAAACAGATGCAACGAACACATTATCATAAATAAAAAAAAAACATTTATGATATTAAGTTGTAAAATAATTTGTAGCCACAGAAGAAAATAAATTTGGGACATAATCAGCAACCCGAATTTAATAGATAAACAAAATACTAGGACCTATGTGACAGTAGAATGTACTGTGAACCTGAAGAACTGTGAATTTTAGATGACGCCATCGGAAAGATCGAACAAAAGCTTTTCCTTGAATTCCGGTTAGTTCTTAAATAGGGCTGGCGGTTCTTTTTTTGTGGTGGATAGGACTTTCAAGCTCGCCCAAGCTATTAATCAACATTACTTTAGTTGGCCATTTAAATGATGAAAGTAGATACAACTCGCCAGCTTTGACCAACGATGTCATATTTTAGTCATATGTATATATTTATTTACAATCCGTTGATAAGAAATCGGTTATCTTCTGTGCTGAAGTGTCATAGGTATAAATAAAAATAAATGAATCTGTTATTAAGAAATATATATTGTGTACTCTTTTTTTCGCTTGTGGTACTTCTAAATCATTTGTGTAGATGTTTTGAATTATTCCTTCGTCTGATTATGAGTCGTTCCCATTACTCTTTCCTTTGATATTAATTCATGTCTTGTACTGTGTAGGTCAACTGAAAAATACTATACTAGTACCGGCGAAAACCAAACGAGCGACGTACATAGCACTGGCATCCTGTATCTCAGTTGAACTGCAAAGTCTGTATCCTATTCTTCATTTTACCTATATAGGTCAACCATAGTACAGGACACATATTCTACATTTGTTGCTTTTTTCGCCTTCATTAGTACCAATATTCTATTCTATTAACCTATTTAGGTCCAGTGAAGTACGGGATACAGATTTTACGTTTCTCGCTTTTTCGCCTTCGATAGTACTACTATCGTATTCTTCGGTTATACTGTTACTAGCGAATGCAAAAAAATGTGCGTTCGTAAAATCTGTATGTACGTCAATTGAGGTACTTCCTCAGAATTTTACGTTTGAAGCTTTTTTTTACATTCGCTAGCACTAGTTTCGTGTCGTTCATTTCACCTATTTAGGTAAATTGAATAATAGAATACTAGGCTCTTCTACTGTAAAAAAAGTGATTTACACATGGATCTCCATGATCTGTTTTCTCTGTACTGAAGCCGTATGTTTCTCAACATTTGTCTATGCTTTAAGTCTTTGCAGTGCGCCATCTGCGGTGAGTTGTGACACCATTGGCCGAAGTCGTAGTATTAGTATTCCCACGAATGTTATGACTGTGCTAACGTACCGCTATAGTACCTGCATATTTAGCGCTTTTCCAAACAGGATGATTCTTGCCGTATCACCTTGTTACCGTTAATTTAGTTACTCCTCGCAATTCAAACGTATATTGATCCGCAATCTGGTGCTCTCGTGACATACAAATATACCTGGCTGCTGTACAAAGTGGTTGTGTGTCTTGTAATCGATGATTAAGTATGTATCTTTCTTGCAAGCAGTGACTTGGCCAGTCAGTTGTATGTGGATAACTGTAATGACGTAACAAACAGCATAAAGTATACATTGCAGAAGTATATTACACAAGCAGCAGATAGTTAAGTACATTTGTTAAGAAATGACCGTACCGATCGATTACACATCGTTTCCGTGGTTATCAGTTGGCGTCCTCCTTGATAGTGGGAATCTATAACATCTTTTATTAATGGCATGTATCGTCTTCTTTGTTAGCAAACTAGTGTCTTACTGATCGTCTTTACTACGTTTACGTTTACCAGAAGTCCCGGACAGACTCTTAAATGAGCCCTGTCATTGGGTAATGACTGTTTTCCTATTTCATTGCTGTTATCATGTATATTCTCCTTTATGAAACCAAAATATCCTTCGTTGTTTTCTCAAAGACCGAACTCCTAATAGCTATGCGTCTAATATATGTTCTTCATTCAATACGACTTAGTGTCGCGGTTATTGGATGCAGAGAACGTTACTCCAGAGACAATGGGCGTTTCTTCCGATGTGTAACTACCGGGAAGCGAGCTGAATTCGGCAGTATTCTCAACGTCTACGAGGACGGGCCTGTTATACGTCAGGGATCCCTACCATCAACAAGGGTGTATCATTGAGCACCTTTTTGTAGTATTACTGTAAATTAATGTTCATCTACATTGTAACTAATATAATATGTTCTATTCCTCTTCAAAGAAAACAGGTCTGATCATGAGCTCTGTACTAAATCGAAGCTGGTCATCCACAAATGAAAAGTAACAACTTAGTAACGACCACGACTGTATTCTAAATCAATTATATATTTAGATCGCTGTTTCCTGGAGCAATGTTCCGAAAAATTTTATGAGGCAATTTTTCATAAAATCATTCTAGATATACGTAAGTGGTAACAATGGAACTAGATGTTGGGTCATAGGCGTATGGGTGATGCTGACATCAAAACTGAGTGCAAGTAAGGAAAATCTCCAATGCTGATATCCTTCTTTCAAGTAAGATCCACACCAGTATAAAGGTATGTAGATTTTCGTGTCTGAGGTCTTCAGAAACATTTGAACTCGCTAAATTTTAAAATTGATTCCAAGGTCAGAGACGATAAAATATGACAGCTGAACCACCTTTCCACAATAATATAGGTTTCTCTGAAAACCCCTTGAACACTAACCTGTACTCAGTGATCGAAAGAGAGCACAGACAGTTCACAATCGCACTAGCTTAGCAGAAATGATCCACAGAGAAACTCTCTAACATCGATGATATTCGTTGTTCTTCAATCTTAGAACACATTCTGCACTCAAACGTAATGAAGTATCTCCAACAGAATGGTATCCTCCAATCCAGTCAGTTTGGCATAGATTGTGCACAACCTAAGTCACACTTCGCTCACGTGACGGTATAAAATCCATCGAGTAAGGCAATCAAAAGGATGCGGTGTATCTTGTAGCGCCACTTTATGTTTTCGCGATATGGTAACTGATACATTATTTTAAGTTTTAAGAGTGCAGCTGCAATAACTCTATTTCATCTTCTACATCGGCCGTTTACCTATCGCCAGTCCTCATGGCGAGCAGAGGCTTAAAAAACACTGTGTAGTTATAGTAATCGATCCGTCATTTTAAACCACAGAGATTGTGCACCAGAGGTTTTTATCGACCTCAAAAGGTAGGCACAAATTTAATCAGAGGCCATGCGGGCGATTAATGCTTAGATATCGATGTATCATTACTAGCTGCACTGTAAAAACAATGTAATTGCGAATTTATTTTGAAAGCGGCGTACTCCATTTTGCGAGTTCGTCTTGGTAGAAACCGCTGTCTGTGGTTTACTATGGAATGGGTATTGTGATATGATATAAACGTAGGCTTCCGCCGCCATTGTCAGAGTCAAATTTTTTTTTTTTCTGTGTATGTGGCCGCATTTTCAACATGTAAAACTACCGAAGTTACTGTCACTGTTACAAGTGACCGCAACTTCTGGGTGTTCTTGTTTACAAAATCACCCTGAAGAAGATCACTTTACATACTGAAAATGCGGTCACAAACACAAAATTTTTTATTTTATTTCATTTTTATTTGAGTCTGTCAGCTCAATCTAAAGATGGCCGGAAGGCATACGACCGAAATATTACAAGAAGGAAAAATAAGGTTATGCGGCTGCGCACTAAAATATTTAATCTATCAGCTATTACGTTGAGAAAACAAAGTTCACAACAAGTTTTAAGTTTTTGTGGAAGGGTAAGTTATGACACTAGAGAGCTCTTGAAACTTTGTATTAAGGTGCCGAAACAATAGCATATTTCCGAGGGTTGCAAGATCATCAAATGATACAGAATCAGATTCTATGAATAATGTTCTAAGCTGGGCTAGTTCTGCCATTTATAAGGAGAAAATAGGAGTCCGTTTCTGAAGAGTTACATTGCCTGCACCTGAAGATGTGTGGAGTTACACTATAACTCCTGGAGCTAGATAGGTGGTACGACATGGGTCAAAGTTGATTGGGTTCCTGAGGTGGTCACATACACTGAAAAGTTTAACCGATTTGATAGGGCTTCACATAAGAAAAACTGTTAGTCGACGTTTCATCATTAAAATGTCGGGCGGAGCTTTGAACGACATTACGTTGATGGTATTAGCAATGAAAAAGTCTTGCCAGCACTCGCACTCATCAGCGCTGTTGAAGAAACTTTTCGTCCACTTCCTACAGACCCAGAAGATGATTATAAAACAGCATAACTGCTGGGCTATTGTGAAAGCTGAAAAGAAATGATAGTGACAATGAAGAAGTAAATGGTGAACTGAATTATGACAGTGAATCAGAAAATAATGTGTTACAGTTAGGAGATGAAGCAAAAGAATTAGAAAGGAGTGATGATGAATGGCACTAGAGCATTAATAATTTGTTGTAGTATATTATGTTAACAAAATAGTTATATTTGTCATGTTTGTACAGCATTTTATTACATTTCCCGTTAGTTTATATTTAAATATCACAATTATTGAACAGAGTCTCATTTGACCACCCTTGATAGCTCTTGTTGGTGCCTGCAAGTTCGCAGTCCGAAGAATGAATGACAAACTGAACATTGTATGTAATCGGAAAGTGGAGAGGGGAAGAAGGGAAAAGAAAGGGAGAATATGCGATCGCAGCTGTCAGCTGCACTGTGACGTATAAAATGAGGCAGAACACTTGATATTTCTTAGTTAGCTTCCATATTATTTCCCTAGGCATCAACCGAAACAGAACTTTTGCATGGCATGAGAGTTACTGCAAGATGTAGAGCTCACTATCAGTAATCTGCTGCCAGATACACAAGCACCAAAACCAGGTTCCTTCCTAAAAGAGACAGTCATTTCGTACTTTTTATGTGTCTTAGAAGCCCATAAGGGTATGGAAATAATAATTTCAGCTTCTCGTTTCTTGTAACAATTTAATTTTATTTAAAGACGATTGGAAAAACCCCCGCTGTTGTTGTCTGAAGCACAGTAGTCACGGTAGGATCAGAAAATAAATCCGGACACTTAATGCTAGATATCTTCGAAAAATGTTTTACTGCTAATCGTCATATTGAATATTTACATGCATTTCTCCAACATATCTACTTTATTCAGTTACCAAACAAATACCAAAATCAGGAAGCAGTTTTAAAATTCGTAATAACAAAGTCAGTAAAAGTTATTCTGGCGATTTTTATATGAAAAAGAGTTTATTTGTTCGTACCTGCAGCCGAAACCAGTTATTATATTCAGCAATTCTCATTGGTTATCGTATAATATCATCGAGTGAGTTAGAAACAACGTCACATACACCAAACATCAGCAGGTAATGCAAGAGCGACCGCCACCCCATGTGCACTTTAGACTGATCTTTGATGTGTGGACGAAGTTTAATTGCCAATTTTCTTTACAATTCCATCTCACGACAAAAACATATTATAAAATCATCTAGAACTAGTACTAAAGTCCACATTCTTGCACCCAACCTTTTTTGGACTATTATTTCTCAGTCCTACGAAGGTGTATGCTAACAGCAGATAAAACCCCTTTACAGAAAAAGGTTACACAACCTGGAAAGATGGTTTAAAATACAATAAATAAATAAACATCATGTTTAAAATACTCATTAGTTGATAATTTGTAAGAGTTTTCATAATGGCCGGCCACGGTGGCGAGTGGTTCTAGGCGCTTCAGTCCGGAACCGCACGACTGCTACGGTCGCAGGTTCGAATCCTGCCCCGGGCGTGATGTCCTTAGGTTAGTTAGGTTTAAGTAGTTCTAAGTTCTACGGGACTGATGACCTCAGATGTTAAGTCCCATAGTGCTCAGAGCCATTTGAACCATTTTGAGCCTTAATGACAAATGAGAACAATCAATTTAAAATACATTAATGGACAATAATGATGATTCCTTAAAACTTTTTCGATGGTTTTATATTACAGGTGAAAAGTAACACACGAAAATGTGAATTATGCTGTGGCGTAATGGTGATGCTGGTGATGTATGGTCATGGCGGAGGCGACATGAGGAGTATGTATGACTGCAGGACCCTATGGAACCGCAAGAAGGACTAAACGTAAGCATGGTGAAGGGATGGTGTGAGACAAAAATGGAAGGATGGTGTGAGGTGGAGCATTGCGACTACAGTTTGAAAGAAGGTTACATATCGGCACGGATTTCTTCAGTGGGGAGAGGAAATAGTTTCAAATTCCTCCACGAAAGTATAGACAAGGCAAGAAGTTTGCATAGGATGTGGAGTATGGATGAAGTGGCGAAGCAGGATACTAGATTTCTGATAGGGGACTAGGACATTCGATATTGGGATTGTGATTTGTTGTTAATATACGGGACCTGAAGGTGTTCTAGGAAGAGGACAATATATCTAACGTAAATGTGTTGGATTAGGGATATCATCTTTGATTGGTAATCAAAGGTCTTACGTCTGGTGTTCGAAAATCTCCATATCTTAAACTGTGGATAAAATTCACCAGCTTTGGCGGCCGAAAACATCTGGCATAAGAACTCAACGTCATTCTGCCAACGGCCATATCAAAAGAAGGCCGAAGATCAGACAGAGGTCTGAGGCACTATATTCCCGTCAGGGTGGGAAACTGCTAAAGGCAGAAGAATTAACGTTGATCGGTGGGATAAGGATGCAGAAGGTAATGAAAAACATTACATTAAAGACTCATTATGTGAATCAATAAGATACGTGGCCGGTAACTGAAAAAGTGTCGTGGTGATCTCTTCATTGACCAAAGATTCCGTAATAGTGGAATATCCTTAGGAGACTGCCAATCGGGAGAGGTGACTATGAGAAAAGATTGAATAATTAACGAAAAGATAACGTTCCACGAGTCGGGGTGTGGAATTTCACAAGTTTAGACGTGGTCGCGAAACTTGAAAATCTAAAAAGATAAATTCTAAGACTCAGTCTGGATACAGTAAGGATCTGTGAAGTGAAAGTGAAAGAAGATAATTGCTGGTCGGATGAGTAGAGGGTAGCATTAACAGTGCACAGAAGTGGTATAACGGGAGAAGGATTAGTTATGAATAGAAATGAATGGTAGAGAGTGAGTTACTGTGAACAGTTCTGCGATAGGGTTGTTCCCATGAGAATCGATAGCAAACCTAACAGACAACGACAGTTTAGCTATAAATGCTACGTCTCATGCTGAGGATGAAGAGTCAGAGAAATTATATGAGGACATTGGAAGGGTAATTCAGTGTTTAAAGAGATGAAAATGTAAAAGTTATGGTGGACTGGAATGTAGTTGTAGGGGAAGGAGTGGAAGAAACAGTAACGAGAGAATATGAGTTTGGTTGTAGGAATTGCAGAGGAGAAAGACTAATTTGTTCTGCAATAAATATCGGCTACTAGTAGCGATTGACCTACCCAAGAATCAAAAGAGCAGATGGCATACTGGGGAAAGACTGGGAGATACGGGAAGTTTTCAGGTAGATTGCATTATGATGAGGCATTGATTCCGAAATCAGCCACGGTATTTTAAGATGTACAGAGGAGGAAATATATACCCGGATGACAATTTAGCAATCATGGAAAGTAATCTGAAGTTTAAGAGAACCAATGTGAAAAAAGTGGGATACGAAGGTACTGACGAATGGACAGATACATCTAAAGCTCTCTGAGGCTATAGATACTGTGATAAGGAATAGCTTAGTAGCCAGTTCAGTTGAAGAGGAATGGAAACAACTAAAAAGGGTTGGAAAGGAAAACATAAATATAAAGAAGTTAACTACGAAGAAAATATGGGTTACAGAACAAATACCTCAGTTGAGGGATGATGGAAGGAAGTAAAAAATATTCAAGGAAAGTCAGGAATACCGAAATGCCACCCGCTTAGAAATGGTACAAGTAGGAAGTCCAGGGGAAGCTAGAGCTAAATGGCTGCATGACAAAGTGAATGCTTCGAAAAAGAAGGGACTGTTGGATGGGCTGATTCAGCATACAGAAAAGTTAAAACAACCCGCAGTGAAATTGACAGACGGGTGGCAGCATTACAACTGCAACGTCATAATCACTGTTAAGTGCAGAGGAGAGCGTGAGTGGGTGGAAAGAGTACACTGAGGGCCTTCCTGATAAGGAAGACTTGTGTGATATGGAAAAAAGAAGAAATAGGGTTTCACAGGGAAGAGATAGGGAATCCATTATTAGAATCAGAACTTAAAAGAACTTTGGAAGACTTAAAATCGAGAAGGCAGAAGGGACAGACATCATTAGATCAGAAATTCTACAATCTTAGCAGGAAGTGGCAATAAAGCCATCATTCACGTTGGAGTGTAGAATTTACGAGTGTGGCTGTATACACTCTGTCTTCAGAAAAATATCATCGACACATTTCAGAAGATGGCAAGAGTTGACAAGTGCGACATATATAACATAATCAGCTTTACAAATCATGCATCCCAGTTTCTAACACGAATATAATATAGACGAATGGAAACGAAAGTTGATAATGTATTAGATGTCGATCATTTAGGATGTAGGAGAGGTAAAGGCACAAGAGACACAATTCTGACCTTGCTGTTGATAATGAAAGCAAAACTAAAGAACAATCAAGACACGTTCATAAGATTTGTCGACCTAGAAAAAGCGTTCGACAATGTAAAATATGTAAGATGTTCGATATTCTGACGAAAATAGGGATAAGCTATATGTACAGACGTGTAATATACCACATCTATAAGAGCCGAGAGGGAATAATAATAGTGGAAAACCAAGAACAGAGTGCACGAATTTAAAAGGCTGTAAGACAGGGATGTAGTGTTTCGCCCCTACTGTTCAATCTAAACAACGAAAAAGCAGTGATGGAAAGAAAAGAAAGGCCGAGGAAAAAAATTAAAAGTCAGTGTGAAGGGTTATCAGTTACACAGTTCGCTGATGACATTGCTATCCTAGTGAAAGTGAGGAAGAGTTACCTGAGGTGCTGAATAGAATGAACAGTCTACTGAGTATAGAATATGGATTGGAAGTAGAAGAAAGACGAATGCAATGTGGAGTAGCATATATGACAACAGCGAGAATCATAACTTCAGAACTGATGGTCATGAAGTAGACGGAGTTAAGTAATTATGTTTTCTCGGTAGCAAATAATTCACGACGGATGGAGCAAGGAGGACATCAAAAGCAGACAAGCACTGAAAAATGGCATTCCTGGCCAAAAGAAGTCTACTAGTTTCTAACACAGGTCTTAATTTGAGGAAGAAATATCTTAGAATATGAATGTACGCTTGGACTGCAGCATTGTTGGCTGCGAAACAGGGAACAGAAGAGAATAGAAGCATTTGAGATGTCTTGTCACAGACGAATGTTAGTAAACCTGATAAGATAAAGAATGAGGAGATTCAGTGCAGAATCAGAGAGAAGGGGAAAATACGAAAAACACAGACAAGAAGAAGAGACAGGATGATGGGACACCTGTTAAGGCGCCAGGGATTAGCTACAACGAAGCTAGAGGGAGCTGTAGGATGTAAGAACGGTAGAGATAGACAGAGGTTAAGATACAAGAAGCAAATTTTTCGGTATGTAGGTAGCAACCTCTAGTCGGAAATGAAGTGGTTGGCACCGGAAAGGAATACGTGGCGAGCCACATCAAACTACACTGAAGACTGATGACTGAAGAAACAGGAAAAAAAAAAACAGTACGCAAGTTAGTGAAAGTAGGCAGTTTCGAAATGCGAGGCTGAGAGCATGTCTTCCCAAGATTTCAAAGGATCAATGGATTTTTTTTTTTTTGGGGGGGGGGGCGGACATCAATGTGACTTTGGCTTAGGTGAAATTGGGGTATATGCGGGATTTATAGGTGGCGATAATGGTAGAAGGGAGCAGACTTCAGGTACGACCTGTTAGTAGTTATAGCTGGTTTCAGGTTTTGTTTTGGATGGCATGAAGCTGTGCATTACAGGTTTGTTTTCTATCGAGGGTTAGTCCTAAATATTTTACTGCGCTAGACAAAGGGAGACGAATATAGAAACGACATCCATGCTGGATGGTGATATGAAAGAAGGCGGCTAGGCTTTTCTGTGAATTTGCTTGAAGTTTCCACTTACTACTCCAATCTTCAAACACCTGCATTTGGTGTTGCAGGGAGGCGTGGCAGAGTTGAATGGTGTAGTTAGTGGTTAGGTAAGTAATGTCAGCATATTACAGGTGGCCGATGGGGGCTGGGGGGCGGGATGGGAGGTTTGAAATGTCTGCATTTCAAAGGAGGGGATAGGACAGAGGCTTGAGGCATGCCTGCAGCTGTGTTTAATGGGGGAGCCGGTTTGACTGAATCCGACGTAAGTAGGACAGTCGCGAATAAAGTATCTCATAAGGTAGACAGAACTGAATAGGAATGCTTAGATTTATATCATGAGTAGCACTCTAGAAATCCATATCAGGCGAAGGTTTATTGGCTGTCGCAATGTGGCGGAAATAAGTTTATTTAGGTGATAGGGGAGAAGTAGGACCAATTAAAGTGGTCGACAGTCGAGGGAACAGAAGGGAGGAAAGCCCGCTGAATGGGTAGAAGTGTTGCAACATACTGCTATGAAGTCGTTTATTACTGCAATGAAAAATCAATTCTGTCATTAGTATTGTTGCTTTCAGAAAGCTTCTGAGCTTATTGAGGACTATGATAATGTGGCGAAATTTGTCTTGCTTACTATAATCAATGGAATATCCTTGATCATACCTTCAGTTGACGTACTGCTATTCAAGTTCGTAAAGTTCGATTACTTGTCTCCTTTCTTTCAGTTTCCATAATTTTATTCCGTATTTACTTATAACACTTTCCTTTAGCAATGTATTCTCATTGTCGAATATATAGAACAAATACAGAACACATTTAGTAATTCAACAATCACTGTTACAATCACATCACATTTTATTTATGATCCGGAGGTGGCAGGATATTGTCTGTGTGCCGTCTCCATTGCACTCGATTCTATTTTTATTTTTTGATTTTTTTTGGTTGGATAATGCAATACAGGTTCTGCATTGGAAATGTTTTATGACTTTTAACTCTAAGGTCATAAATACACTCCTGGAAATTGAAATAAGAACACCGTGAATTCATTGTCCCAGGAAGGGGAAACTTTATTGACACATCCCTGGGCTCAGATACATCACATGATCACACTGACAGAACCACAGGCACATAGACACAGGCAACAGAGCATACACAATGTCGGCACTAGTACAGTGTATATCCACCTTTCGCAGCAATGCAGGCTGCTATTCTCCCATGGAGACGATCGTAGAGATGCTGGATGTAGTCCTGTGGAACGGCTTGCCATGCCATTTCCACCTGGCGCCTCAGTTGGACCAGCGTTCGTGCTGGAGGTGCAGACCGCGTGAGACGACGCTTCATCCAGTCCCAAACATGCTCAGTGGGGGACAGATCCGGAGATCTTGCTGGCCAGGGTAGTTGACTTACACCTTCTGGAGCACGTTGGGTGGCACGGGATACATGCGGACGTGCATTGTCCTGTTGGAACAGCAAGTTCCCTTGCCGGTCTATCAATGGTAGAACGATGGGTTCGATGACGGTTTGGATGTACCGTGCACTATTCAGTGTCCCCTCGACGATCACCAGAGGTGTACGGCCAGTGTAGGAGATCGCTCCCCACACCATGATGCCGGGTGTTGGCCCTGTGTGCCTCGGTCGTATGCAGTCCTGATTGTGGCGCTCACCTGCACGGCGCCAAACACGCATACGACCATCATTGGCACCAATGCAGAAGCGACTGTCGTCGCTGAAGACGACACGTCTCCATTCGTCCCTCCATTCACGCCTGTCGCGACACCACTGGAGGCGGGCTGCACGATGTTGGGGCGTGAGCGGAAGACGGCCTAACGGGGTGCGGGACCGTAGCCCAGATTCATGGAGACGGTTGCGAATGGTCCTCGCCGATACCCCAGGAGCAACAGTGTCCCTGATTTGCTGGGAAGTGGCGGTGCGGTCCCCTACGGCACTGCGTAGGATCCTACGGTCTTGGCGTGCATCTGTGCGTCGCTGCGGTCCGGTCCCAGGTCGAAGGGCACGTGCACCTTCCGCCGACCACTGGCGACAACATCGATGTACTGTGGAGACCTCACGCCCCACATGTTGAGCAGTTCGGCGGTACGTCCACCCGGCCTCCCGCATGCCCACTATATGCCCTCGCTCAAAGTCCGTCAACTGCACATACGGTTCACGTCCACGCTGTCGCGGCATGCTACCAGTGTTAAAGACTGCGATGGAGCTCCGTATGCCACGGCAAACTGGCTGACACTGACGGCGGCGGTGCACAAATGCTGCGCAGCTAGCGCCATTCGACGGCCAACACCGCGGTTCCTGATGTGTCCGCTGTGCCGTGCGTGTGATCATTGCTTGTACAGCCCTCTCGCAGTGTCCGGAGCAAGTATGGTGGGTCTGACACACCGGTGTCAATGTGTTCTTTTTTCCATTTCCAGGAGTGTAGAAGTTAATTAAATGCTGCGGAACAGACACCATCAACCATTTCTGAAATAAAATTTCAGTACATTTATTGGGAAATCTTCTTATGTATTTCCTTATCATTGGGGAACTTTACTTCTTCTTTCCACTGCAGTGGTCCTTTCGAATACAGCCACCATAGATGTCGCTAATTGTTGACCATGCCGCCTAGTGAAAGCAATTCATTTTTCGATGCTGTGAGATGAAATGTTTGTCAAATAGATAGACAGGTACCGTAATTCACGTCCCGTTATTTATATTAACCAAAAATCTAGTTTTATGAACCAAATATTAAAATAGGTAGGGCGATAAAAATTTTCGCGTCCTCTCTTCCTCAAGACACACTACAAGCTTCCCTCTTTCTGCACACTTAAAAAAAGTGGCAACCAGATCTCTATTACCTAACGGCCTCTCTGCTGCAGCGTATCGTTAAGTTTTTTATCTCACATATGCCTCTTTGGAAACATCTAGCAAGTATCATTACACCATGTTCAACATAATGCCTAAAACCATTACTGTGAAAGAACTGTCTTAACAGACGAACAGGCGGACAGACACACAAAAGTGAAATAATTACAAATTAATGATTTTCGGATTTTTCCTTTACTTGTTCTGTAAAACACGGCATTTTGCTAAATTTTATTAATATAGATTCATGGGTAGTACCCCACACTGCGAGCTAACATCCCAAAGATGTCCGGCTCACATGCAGTTCCTCTTCGTGGAAATGTCTTGGCTCAAACTCGTCTAGGGGTAGAACCGCACGTGTCACATTACACTGCCTAAATTAGACACTTGTGACCCTTTGGTTAAATTGTATTGCTGATGACATGTTTGCGAAATTGTATGAAACATACAAAGTTCATATAACATATAATAACACTAATAATAATATCGGGAGCTCAATTAACGACCCATAAATGATGTACGTCACACAGTTGCGATTTGGTTAGTATAATGTTAATTTAGAAAGCAAACTACCAGGTCTATCATTCACAAGCTGATCGCGAAATACAAGTCCAGTACTCCACCTCGTTATCTACGCTTGAAGTTAAGAGTTCACGCGAAGCGCGCGTCTTCTCACCGCTCAGAGACTAAGTCCCGCGATACCACACAACGCCAAATTTTCTAAGTCGTTTCACATTCTACCTACTTAAAGACCGACCGTCCACTTTTGCGTCCCCACCAGAACTGTCTGTCTGCCGGTCTCCGGCCGCGTTTCCCGCGTGCCAAACATCGTCGCTCAACTGACTAGTTCAGCTCCCTTCTCTGAAGCCGACCATCTGATTGGCTACAGCTTTTCCCACATTACTTTACATTTTGACATATTTAAATAATCAAAGCTTGACCACTTCAAGTTCAAAATATCCATTACATAATAAACGTTAATTTTTTTTACGTAAAACCAATATACTTTCCTTCTTAACTTTGAGTAACACGAGTAACTTTGCACCAATGTGCTTTCTGATAAATAAATAAAGAACAAAAATAACTATTATGCACTAAACTTTACAACAAATATTCTATTACCTAATGATTCAATACGGTGTCATGCTGTCGCCGTTAGATATGTTTTGTATGGAGGAATTGAGGATCTGATGCTTAACTGAAAATATTGATTATTTAAATTTACAGTATTTTTATACAAATAAAATTACAGAGTTAATATTTATAACATTTGTCATTTTAATGCTTTTGTATGAAATGTCGATCGTTAAGATCCACCAAAGTTTTCAGATTTTAGCATTCAGGTCTTTGTTAACAAACTTGTTAATTTAACTTTAACAATAAATCGTAAATTATTACAGATATAATCAATATTCAAGTTTTATTGGGATCACGATCAAAATTTAAGAAAAATGGTAGATTAAAATTACTGTGGCTTCATTCCCTCAATTAATACAAAATTAAATAGTGTTCATAAATATTTACCTATGGTCGATCTTAGGTTTAACACTGCTACCCCTACCTGGGCATAAACAGCTCCTACGGGGTTTCTCTATGACGTAGGTTCTCGTCTGTCTCACTCGACACTACAGCGCTTAGGCATGATCAGCCGGGCCTCATTCAGCACAACAGACGCCTGTGAATTTTCCCATCTCGAGGTTAGTCTGTGCTCTTTGTGGCACACGGTCCTGGACGACAGGATTCGTTTCAAAATTCCTGAAAGGCTGTCTATTTCGGCCTTATACTTCAATGAGAGCTAAATGCTCTTAACTCACAACACGTTCTGATGAGTGAGTATGCCTGTATCAAAGTACGTGACGTGAAAGACACTATTTTTTGCTTGCACTGACTTAGTACCGCGCGACCGCCACGCTCGCAGGTTCGAATCCTGCCTCCGGCATGGATGTGTGTGATGTCCTTAGGTTAGATAGGTTTAAAAAGTTCTCGGGGACTGAAGACCTTAGATGTTAAGTCCCTTAGTGCTCAGAGCCATTTGTACCATTTGACATAGAACTTACATTTTTCGCACTTCAAAGACACCGTAGACCTTAAGTTGTGACATGTATTTCAACTTAACACCGCTATCCGTTTCTTAGATAACAGCGTATTAACTGTCAAACAGACCGACAGAATTTCAGAGATGGGAGCAAAGTGAACCTATAAGAGTTCCATGTTTCACAACTTAGGTACAGAACCGTAAAAATCACAGCACTATGTGGGTTGTTATTTTCGCTTCACTGTTGTATTACTTCATAACTCTACTAAAATGATTTCGGTAAAACGAAGAATTTCCTTATAATGATGATATACATCTGCAAAGTACAACATGACATTTTAAAGGGACTCACTTTGAATGAGGAGTCTCAGAAAGTTTATTTTGGGCACTGAACAATTTTATGAAATAATAGTGATAATGTTGGTTCAGTGTTTGTATCATTTAAAGAAAAGCGCTGGGTTAAGTGAGTCGGCTATCCATTTTTGTGTTTTCTATTGTTTTCTCAAATCATTCCATGCAAATGGTTTAGTGGTTTTACAAATACTATATGAAGAGTACATTCCTTTTCCTTCCCCAACAAAATAATATTTATAAAAGTAAACTCATATTGTTTGTTAACATTATAATTTTCAGTGTCAGTTTCATTCTAGAATTTCCTGTTCTACGTTTTGTTACGCTATTTTTTTGTTCTTGTATTATGTGAAAAACTATGACGTACTATTTACGCAGATTGTCAATTGAAAATTGAAGACATGAACAGAACTATTACACATTTGGTTATCGTACGGGATTTAACGAAAATTCTCCTTTATTGAATTTCCTCATCCCACCGGACTTAACGAACGTTCTCCTTCATTGTATAATAGAAGGTTTGCCTTCCTCATTTACGACAAAGGCAGATCATTAACAAGCTGGCAGGTATGAGAGACACATGAACTTGGCTACCAAATTTTCCGTCTCCTTTAGCAGTGTCACGGATCGGCAGCTTCATCTATAAAACAAGCTCCTGTGAAGCATTTGCCGTAGGATCACGAGTGACAGCGTTACAGAGCAGAGGCACTGTGCGCCTCCAGTGGAGTGTGCCTTCCCCCGTACGCCCTCCTGGACAAGACACCAGAATTTCATTATCGCCGTCACCTCGTACGGGCACGTTTATTCGGCAGGCTGGGAGCTAACAGCACGCTCTGGCGAAAGCGCTCGTATCGAGCGGACTGGAGCTTGCTAGTCCGCGCCAGCGAGGCCTACCTGCTAGGATTAGTGGCGCCTGCTCTATTCGCGGGTCACCACACCTCTGTCCCGGACGTTTGGGGTGAGGGGATTCTGGTAAAAGGGATTTACGTGGCCCCGTGTTGACGCAAGTCAAGATTAAATGACAATGTACAGGCCTAAGCGGCTCAGCCAAGTCAACGCGGGCATTAGGCAGGAACGTTGCTACGAGAGAAATATTTTGATTTTGGTTCTACGTCTTCGTTTCCTGAGAACGTTATCCGACCTCTTTTTGTCACAGGTGTGTTCTTTTCTCTATGATGTAACGAATTTTAACGACTGCAGTCGACAGCATTTTTGTTAACTACTGTTTATACAGCCTTCACTTCCTTCATTCACAGTCTTGTATTCGCAGCCAGGTGGGTGAGCTTAGGCTTCAAAGGAATTATGAACTTAATACCGAACAGTGACATAGACGATTTAATTTTTTCTGAACAGGATGCGTAAACATGGTTATACTACAGAATTTCCTAACATTAGGTAAGAGGGTTGCCTCGAATACTGTATAGACTTCCGCCTCTAAGCCGACATGTAATAGAGCTTTAATAAATTGGCTAATACCATTTTTAAATGACTGCAGTCTTCTACAGAAGCAAAAGAAGTTTCTTTCGAAAAGTCACAGTTTCTCGAAGGTGATAACATGTTCAAAGGTAGAACACGATCATGTTCACAGGAACACGTATTTTGCTGAAATCGAGATATCTTCTCAATACTTTTTAGAATTGCGTATCTGTCACATTATTAATCTACAGCACACGAATAATCAACTCGTGAAATCAAAAGAAGTAGTACAATTATCAAAACACGGTTACACACTATATGTGTTTATACAGATAGATACTACAGAAAACTTACACAAATTTGCATTTTAAAGATAGAAAATTATGTTACTCTTTTCATTTATAATATCACATGTCCTATAGCAGAAGATGCTTTATTTCATGGTACAGGATAGTGCACGAACGACGAAGCGTGGCTTAACTGCCATATATTATACTACTAATTTTCGAAATTACGGGATTTTACTCATCACAAAATTCTGTAACTAAATAGTTAACGCTGTCTTCCAAATAACTGTCATGTGTCTGACATCCCGTGCTCATTCATTAATTGCTTATAAACAGCCCAGTCATATTAATGTGTCCATCTGTCAAAATCCTGAATAACCGCCTTCTGCAGTGGAGACCACTGCGAGACGTGCAGGAAGAAAGTCAGTGACATTCTGGAAGATACCGATATACGGAGGCACGCCGGTTCAGGTGCCATGGACAGTTGTGCTAGGTTTCTCGGATGAGTATCCATGGCACGAACTTCCTGACTGAGGTGGTCCCAAAAATTCCCGATAGCTGTTTAATCAGGGGCTTTGATGGCCACAGGAATACGATAAATTCATCTTGGTGTCCTTCAAACCACGCCCGTGCACTGCGAGCTGTGTGACACGTGGCATTGTCCTGCTGGTAGATGCCGTGCTGTAGAGGGAAAGCTGCTTGTAGGAGTGGACATAGACCTCAAGGATAGATGAATAGTCTGTTCCAGAATGAGATTTTCACTCTGCAGCGGAGTGTGTGCTGATATGAAACTTCCTGGCAGATTAAAACTGTATGCCCGACCGAGACTCGAACTCGGGACCTTTGCCTTTCGCGGGCAAGTGCCGTGCCAACTGAGCTACCGAAGCACGACTCACGCCCGGTACTCAAACCTGTGAGTACCGGGCGTGAGTCGTGCTTCGGTAGCTCGGTTGGTAGAGCACTTGCCCGTGAAAGGCAAAGGTCCCGAGTTCGAGTCTCGGTCGGGCACACAGTTTTAATCTGCCAGGAAGTTTCTTATCAGCGCACACTCCGCTGCAGAGTGAAAATCTCATTCTGGAAACATCCCCCAGGCTGTGGCTAAGCCATGTCTCCGCAATATCCTTTCTTTCAGGAGTGCTAGTTCTGCAAGGTTCGCAGGAGAGCTTCTGTAAAGTTTGGAAGGTAGGTGACGAGGTACTGGCAGAAGTAAAGCTGTGAGTACCGGGCGTGAGTCATGCTTCAGTAGCTCAGTTTGTACCGCACTTACCCGCAAAAGGCAAAGGTCTTTAGTTCGAGTCTCGGTCGGGCACACAGTTTTAATCTGCCAGGAAGTGTCAATAGTCGTGTTGATTCATTTTGCCTTCCAGGATAATGAGGTCGACCAGGGAATGCCATGAAAACATTCCCCAGAACACAATGCTCCCTCTTCCGGCCGAGAACCTTCAGACGATTGCTACAAGGTGTCGGCCATCATTCCGATGGAGCGTAAGACGTGATCCACCTGTAAAAGACTCCTGTCGTCACTCCGTGGACGTCCAGTCCGATACCGACGTGCAAATTCCAGCCTTAGTCACCAACGAACAGCAGTCAAGTATGGCTGCATGAACAAGGAGCCTACTCTGGTGGCCCATACACAGCAAAATTCACTGAACGATGTTGAGGAGACACTGCTGGCAGTCCCTTGTTTCATTTGAGGCTGTCAAATGAAACTCATTTCAGCAGTCAATTTTCAATCATATTTTATCAGGCAACCAGTTTCGGCGCTTTACTACGACATCTTCAGCCCCCTGAACGACCTGTAAGACTTATCTACTTCGCTTGTGATCGAAGCAGGGGCCAGCATTACAGGTATTAGTAGATATTTACTTTGCTACAGTGACTTCGATCACAAGCGAAGTAGATTATTTCTACACGTCGGTCAGGGGCCTGAAGTTGGCGTAATAAGGCGCCGAAAATGGTTGCCTAATAAAATAAGGTTGAAAATTTACGGCTGAAAGGTGTTTAATTTGACATACTCAGTCGAACAGCCGAGTACCGCGACCATCGCTTAAAAGATGAATGTACTTTTTTCATTTGTTCTCCCGTACACATCTCTGCAGTCGTCTTTTATCACTGTCATGTACGACCCGTGGTATATCACAGTTCTCTCGGCGCTCGTTTTGAATAACGCAATTTGGCCATGCATGGTATACTTTAAACACTGTAGGAAGCGAATAGTTTACAAACATAAACATTTCGGAAATCTCTCGTCTTTAATCCGAAAGCTAATGGACGTACGTTATAGGAAGTCAGATAAATTACCCACTACGACGACGACTGCATTGCTTTAGGATGCCCCCGACTCGCTTCTTACAACCAACACTGCTAGTGCTGCCAACTTCCGTCTGTGAGTGGTTACTGCACGTTGACGTCGAATGTAGGAGGTCGTCACATTAATGTGACTGTACCGCGTGTATTTTAGATATTTGTGTGAAAGGCATCACTGTAATGGAGTGACGATATATTGCGTTGGTGTACTCAGAAACAATATGATACAATTCAACTTCACGATTGGTCACACTAACTTCCGTCAGTCACTCAAGATGAAACCCATAACTACTCCTTAAAATTTTTTTGGTGTCTGTATCTTATTCCGTAGAACGTATGCAACGTGTGTGTTAACTACAAAACGTTTCAAATTCTTGTACTGTAACCAGTATTAATCAAATATTATATTGTGCCTAATTTTTTGTGAAGGACTTCACGAATAAGTGCAAACACAGCGTTTATTGCTTATGGGTTTCTGAGATTTCGCTAACCAGCTAAAATGTTTGTGGATATGACGGAAGATTTCAATAATGGAGTCAAAGACAAATTATAGAATTTTTTGACGTAATCCCTCCTCAGAAGCTAGCACGATTACTTAAAAACTTCCCCTCTGGCAGAAACTTTTCAGTTTTTTTCCCCTTTGTAAGAGCTAGCAGACTTATAATCCAGTACATTAGTCTGCTTCCACGATGAGTAGTAAATATCACCCGGCTAACCCCCCCGCCCACACCTTTCTGTTTAATTTGTGTTTCCACCACTTGAAAGTTAGAAACCTAGAAAGCAGGAAAATACAGCATGTGGATGACTAGGCATTGCTACGGCACACCAAAGGTATCAAGCATTCTGAGGGAACAACATTACCTTATTAAATAGAATGGGTACATACGCATATGAAACTCCATTCAAATCCAAGTAAAAGAGCGGTAATAGATTTTCGTATCCGTAACAGAAGCGATCAGGAAGTTTCATGTGATTTTTCTAAGGTGACGAAGTTTCTCTGATTCCTTAAATATCAAGGTGCAGCCGTCAACAGGAAACTGCAATTTAAGTTACACAGCCGAATCTGCGGATGAAGAATGAATCTGGAGTAAATGTGCACCAGAAAATAGCTGGAATCTATTTCAGAAAAAGCGATGATAGGTTCGCAACTCTGCTATTTTTGTTGTTTATCCAGCTGATAAATATTGTACCCCTGATGTGAATTCAGCAGGCATACAGATACATGACCCTCTCAATAAGGCCATATTCATCATTATTGTCTGTGTGGTGTCACCTCCAAATTTGTGGTGAGCTGTCCCATATTACTCCTATGGGTCTCAGAAAGGCTGGCACTGTGCAAACTCTTAACTAGGCAGAATAATTACGTTCTTGAAGATGCGCAAGCCACCCTGGGTCGATCTTTTGGGAGCAGATACTTTTAGTGACACAAAAGATGGAAAGAATGGTAGAAGGAACGTCCAGCAGTAGCTAATTCAAAACCCAACTAAGAAAGTTTCAGTATTTGGTCTACCTTGCCATAAAAAAAAATTGTTCAAATGGCTCTGAGCACTATGCGACTTAACTTCTGAGGTCATCGGTCGCCTAGAACTTAGAACTAATTAAACCTAACTACCCTAAGAACATCACACACATCCATGCCCGAGGCAGGATTCGAACCTGCGACCGGAGCGGTCGCTTGGCTCCAGACTGTAGCGCCTAGAACCCTACGGTCACTGCGGCCGGCACCTTGCCATATGTGGTTGACACTCAACCGCAAATGGGACAATGCACCAAGCACATCATATCCCCTCTAGACTTGTAGCTGTCGCCCAAGAACAAGTTCACATGTGTGTGAAACCTTATGGGACTTAACTGCCAAGGTCATCAGTCCCTAAACTTACAAACTACTTAACCTAAATTATCCTAAGGACAAACACACACCCCCGTGCCCGAGGGAGGACTGGAACCTCCGCCAGGACCAGCCGCACAGTCCATGACTGCAGCGCCCCCTAGACCGCACGGCTAATCCCGAGCGGCCAAGAACAAGTAACGGACTCACTGCCGCATTTTGTGTTGCCTGGGCCATTGGTCGGAGACTAGAAGTAGCTGGACCAGTTAATTTACGTCCCATGCGCAGGATGCTTGTAACACCACAACCCGAATGGGTGCGTTTGGAGTGGTGCCATGATTGGAAATATGGTCTGATGACGAATAGCGTTGCACTGTTCTGAGGTAGGTATTAAAATACGAAATTTCCTTGACAAAGAAATTTGAACAAATATTCACCCTGTTGCTTAGACAAAGATCTCTAACGTGATCCCGAACAGGGTATTACACTGTCATTAAATATTTCTTCGCTGTTAATTCAGAGTGGCCGACGAGGTGTTGTTATCATATTCAGCACTAGCATGAATTAAAACTACGTTGTGTTTACATTTTGAATACAAGCACAACAAAAGAAAATTTACTTGTGTGAAGCCGTGGGATTACTGTCGAGATAATTAAGGCATTCAGCGCTATTTATTATGAAATAGAGTAGTGGAACACTATGAAAATTACTCGAGACAGGACGAACAGGACGAGACTATATTTCATTACGTGGCTCAAGATAGTTGCTCCTCATATTACGAAGCAGAACACAACCTCAGAAATGTTACATCTGCAAACGACAGACTTTCCGTAACACCGTCACTTCCTGCGACAGGAGAAATCTGATAAGATTTGCTCGAGCTTCAAGCCGCGTCAAGTGTTCTTGGGAAAAATCAACAACATACGTGACATCGTGAAGTTCACGATGGAGGAAGACACAGATGGCACGCTGCCGTTCCTTGACGTCCTCGTCCGTCTGTAAGGCAAATTGGTCTCAGCCACAATATTTACCAGAAACCCTCTCCTACGCACCAATATCTACAAGCTAACAGCTATCACTATCCGCCGCCGAAACTTCCTGTTCTGAGGGCCCTAATACATCGAGCCAAAGCCGTCTGAGACGCTAAAAAACTGCCTAATGAACTGAGTCACTTACGAAAAGTATTCAAAGAAAAGGGCTACAACAACCACCAGATTTCGACAGCCCATCAGGCATTCGGCGAGACGTCTGTTATTACACGGGCTAACAGTTTCTGGGCTACCGTCAAAAAAGAAGCGGTGGCGATACGATAGTGACTACACCCTCAAGAAAAACTGCGGCCTGCAGATAAGCAAGCCTAGGGACGCGGCCACAGAAGGATGTAGCGGACACCGAGAGTGTGCAACGGTATCATTACCTTATGTGGCGCCAGAGTGAGTGTCAGTGACGTCACAGAAGACAACGCGCGGATATAAGGTATGTAGCGGCAATCAAAAGGCAGTCACAACTTGACAATGACCGAGAAGTACCCGTCCGAGGGCTCGTCGAATTTTTGCCACTTGACGCAGCTGGAAGCTCGACAGAATTTTATCAGTACGTATCGCTTCAAAACCATGTATTCGTATACAATAGGTACTTTAGTTTTCAGTACAGCACTTAAATAACGAAGTGCACATCGACGAAATTAATACTAGAAACTTGTGAAGCTGTTAATGAATCACTGAAGGAAGATTATCTAAAGGTAAATACCTGTTTAATTCACAATATAGCTATTAAGAATCTTTTTTATTCAGAATGCAGTTGGTGAAAATAGGTTAGAAAAAATATATACACACACTTAACTACAAACGCTGTTTGAATGTAACAGCTATGACGATCCCTGTAACATGTTTCATCTGCACGTCAACACCTGATTGATCTCGTTCACTGAACCTCTGGAAAATTAATCCCCCCCCCCCTCGCCCCTCCCATCCACCCCTCCCAGCAGCACTCGCCCCTTGTAGTTCACAAGGAACATGGTTCGGGAAGGAACAAGAAGACTATTTCACTCCCATGGTCCGCACGCCTTCTCGTCATTTCAGCAACCGCTCACTGCTTTCTGGTAACCAGCAGAAGAACATCTGAAGATTCTTCCTGTGTCCCTCTTGGAGGCTGCTCTCGGAAGTGCGGCTGGGGGTCATCCTCTTGTTCTTGATCCGACACTGACTGCCATAAATATAATAACGAAACAATTAGTATCACGTTGTGTGAGACATACGAAAATTTTTTTCAGGTAGCCAAAGTAAACGTAGAGTGGGGAGCAAATTTCAAATGATTTCGCGGAAAAGTGGAGCGCTTATAATACAATATGAGGAACGGTTGGAAGCATCGTCACTTCAAATGTCCACATGCCAGTAGTTTTCACTTTTTCAGTCACAAATTTTAAGACAGCATAATTTTTTTGGGCTTTCACTTGCTAATTACGCGTCTGCTGAAAGTGAGCTCCAGGAACGTCTTACTGACAAATCTATCTTGAGCATTTCTGAAAGCATTAAACTAGGGAACACCAATACAACTCCAATTGTTGGCTTGGCAGACGATGCTTTTCCTCTAAGGTACAACATTACGAAGCTGTACTACTTGAAGGGAATCACGAAGGACGATGTTTTTAATTACAAGTTGTCACGAGTAAGAACACAAATGGAAAGCATGTTCGGTGTTTTTGCCAGTCACTTTAGGGTTTATCTTTTATGAGTCCTCCTTCAGAAATACTACAATAACAAGAACATCATGCACAATGCACTAATAACTAACCGAAAGGAGACGCTCGTCAGAAAACTTCGTCTACAGTAGTAGTAAACTGTACGTATCATGAGCCACAAAGGGCTGAGGACCTACAGGAAATGCATCCTATAGGTTTCCAAGCTGCCTGTGGGTGTGCTGTACAGGGAAGAGAGATTAGAGGCGAGTTGAAAATATTTTGTAAGCGTCATTGTAAAGTAACCTGGTAAGGCAATCATATTTCTTTGCATTAGAAATAACCGCCAACCAGTTACAAAATACAGGTTTCATAATTCTTGAGCATGGCATCGAGTGTCTTAAAACAATCTTCTTCTGAAGCTGTAGGACGTAAAAGGATATTATCTGTAGTCAAAGTCGGAATCGTTGACTCTATCTGGTAATGCCATCTACTTAGTCATCATCTAAATATATTCTATGAAAGTATTAGCCTTCTACTGTAGGGCATCATCTTAAAACAGTCCTGCTTCAAATATGTGAGATTAAAAAAATTCAGCATTTTAGACAAAGCCCTAGAGCAGACGGAAATTACTTTTACATAATGTATTCACATGGTGGTTAACTTGATGACATTTGTAGACAGAGCCAACGGCTCCAACATTGTCTGTAGATAATGTGATTTTACGTCTTACGTCTTCTGAACAAGACGGTTCTAAAACCATCGAAACCATGGTCAAGGTTTGGTCCGACTGGCTAACCGTGCAGTCTAACGCGCTGCTTCCCGAGCGGGAAGCAGAGTCGGTCCCCGGCACGAATCTGGCCGGCGGATTAGTGTTGCGGCCCGATGCGTCGGTCAGCTTTTAAGGCGTTTTTCCATCTACCTTGGCGAAAACGGGCTGGTTCCCTTATTCCGCCACAGTTACACTATGTCGGCGATTGCTGAGCAAACACTTTTTCCACGTACGCGTACACCGTAATTACTGTACCACGCAAACATTTGGGTTTACTGTTTACACTCATGTGGTATGAGACGTTTCCGGGAAGGGGGGAGGGGCGGGGGGCGGTGGGGAGGAGGGGGAGGTGTCCACTGGGGGCCGTAACGCACAATAACACTGGGTTCGGTATGGGGCGACGGTGAGGCGGGTGGACTGCTGTGGCCTGGTGTGAGGTTGTGAACGACAGAGGGCTACAGCGGGACGAAGCCTGTCCGTCGTTTCTAGGTCCCTGGTTTAAATACACAATACAACGGTCAATGTTTAATAAGCCCATATTTTGAACAGAATGGTTGTTATTTCTAATGCAATGAAGCTGTTGCGTGCTCACTTGTGAATGCGCAGTCATGTTCAAAATCTTGACATTTTAATATAACGAAATGCAGGTATCTCCGAAACATCGTGGAAGTTGGGAGTCCCCCGCACTCTCAGTGTTACTGACTCTTTTGTCAGCCGTAGTGGCCGGTTCCAAAACTTTTAAAAGTGTGAACCACGACACTTGTGGCTGGTAAACAGCCTGTGCGCTGGCTCCATCTCTGCTCATACTTCGCCGTATTTGTATGTAATGTAAACATTATTAGCATGAGTAAATAAATATTATGAATTACAGGAGAGTGTCTTGAAGTACTTTAGCCTTGATAGTCGAAAAAATAGTGTGGAGGCCATTTAATTTCTTGTTCGCAGATACAGCTGGGCAGTAACTGACAACTTATGGCCTCCGCAATTTTTCTCTAACTTCGCTCATTCATAACACACTTTTATTTTCTGGATGCCGGGCTTCATTCGCCTCATTCCTTTCAGTCAACTTTGTTGTTGACGAAACAATCCATGAAAAGTATTCGGCAACCATGATCAGAAACTATTCATTAAACCAAAAAGGTTGGATTTCTTCTTGCAGCCAGTAGAAGATGATCGCATTCTTTGACCAAATCCAAACGAGTCGCTTAACTTGATTTTATTATTATTATTATTATTATTGTTATTATTATTAGACGGTCTTCTGCTTTGTTCGATTGGCCCTTGACGAATTCCCCTTCTGCGTTAAACATTTATCTTACAATAACACTTGCACCCTACGCCCTCCGTTATTTGTTGCATGTGCTCGAATCTTTGTCTTCCCGTCGAGATTTTACTCTCTACACCTCTTTCTACTACGGTGGAGTCCTGATGTAATACATGTCTTATCATCCTGTCCCTTCTTCTTGAAAGTGTTTTCGAAATGTCCTTTTCCCTGCTGAATCTGAGGAGAACCGTTCTTAATATAATCAGCCCACCTCATATTCAAACATTTTTTAGCACTACATTTCAAACACTTCCATTTTCTTCTCTTAAGATTTTCCCACTGTTCATGATTCTCTATCATACAATGGTGTGCTCCAGCCATACATTCTCCGAAATACCTTCGTCAAATTAAGTCCTATGTTTAGTACCAATATAATTCTCTTTGTCTGGAGTACTCCCTTTGCCTATGCTCCACTGATATTTTTTTTCCTTCTTGCTTCGTCCGAGATAGTTTATTTTGCTTTCAAGGTAGAAACATTCATTAACCACGTCTTCTTCCTGATCAATAATTCTGATGTTAAGTTTTTTGCTATTCTCGTTTCTGCTACATCTCACTACTTTTGTTTTTTCCGGTTTCCTTTCAACCTTTATTATGTAGCTACCTATCACACCGCTCCAGTACATCTTCTCACTTACACTGAGGATAGGAATGCCATTAGCGAATCTTTCGCTCTAAATTTTAATTCTACTCTTGTGCCTTTCCTTTGTTTCTGTCATTGCATTTTCGATGTATAGACTGAACAGTAGGGGCGAAAGACTGCATCGCTGTCTTACATCCATTTTAATCCGAGTAGTTCGCTCCAGACTAATTGCTCCGTTCTGGTTCGTGAACATATTGTATATTACTCGTCTTTCCATATACCGTACTCCTATTTTCCCAGAATTTCGAACACCTCGCCGCGTTTTACATTTTACATTACTAAACGTTGTTTCTATGAACATATCATAACTTTTCCTAGCCTTGCTGGTGATTGAATGAATGTGTGTGAAATCTTATGGGACTTAACTGCTAAGGTCACCAGTCCCTAAGCTTACCCACTACTTAACCTGAATTATCCTAAGGACAAACACACACAACCATGCCCGAGGGAGGACTTGAACCTCCGCCGAGACCAGCCGCACAGTCCATAACTGCATCACCATAGACCGCTCGGCTAATCCCGCTCGGCTGCTGGTGATTTGCTCTTCCTAAAGCCCAACATTGATGTTTAACTGATCCTCAGGTTTCTAGTCCATTATTCTGTATTTCTGTCGGCAGCATGACTGCGTGAGCTATAGGCTGACTGTGTGACAGTTTTCACTCTCATCTGCCCTTGACACCTCCGGAATCGTGTGGTACGACATTTATCCGAATGTCTGACGGTACGTTTCCAGTCGAAAAGATTCTTCACATCGATCTGAATAGTCCTTCGGTTGCCGCATCCCCAAATGATTTGAGAAACTTCCATGGGATGTTATCAATCCCTTTTGGCTTACTATATCTCAGTTTACTTCAACACTTTCAAATTTGAACTCTAATACTGGATCCCATATTTCATCCATATAAACTCCATTTTCATTCTTTTCGTTGCACTTAGTATAAATTACATTCCTAAAGGATTTATACTGCTGTATGCCTATCATGACAGTATTTAGAGACTCACAATTCGTCAGTACTTCAGCATCCTGCTTTCTTCCATACTGGTCCTTCCGAATGATTCTCTTAAAGTTCTGTCTATCGAATTGTGATCTGAGTCTACATCAGCAGCTGAAAACGCCTTAGCGTGCTATATATGATTTCTGAATCTCAGTCTGACCCATCTGTAGCATGACAATGTCTATGGATCTTTCCAAGTTTCCTCTTGTGATTCTTAAACATAGTACTCCCTATATCATCTGAAATTTGTTGCAGAACTCATTTGGCCTTCTTCCTCTTACATCATTTCTGCCAAGTCCATAATCTCCACATTACTATTACACCTCCCCTATTACCGGGTTCCAATCCCACATGTTCATTAGATTTTCATCTCCCTTTATATATAGAATTAGCTGATCAGTATCCTAATATACTTCCTGCATTTCCTCGTCTGCTTCGTGTGACTTTGGAATGTATACCCGAACTATCGCCATTGACGATGGTTTACTGTCGAATCTGATGAGAACAACTGTATCAGTGAACTGTTCACAGCAGCTCACTCTCTGCCCTGCTTTCTTATTCATAACGAATGCTACTCCTACAACAGCATTTTGTGCTACTGTTGGTATTACCAATATTCGTCTGACTGGAAATTCTTATCTAAGTTCCATTTTACTTCACTGACCCCTACTATATCCCGTCTGAGCCGTTTCCATTCTCAGAATTTTTAGCTTTCGTACTATGCTAAAACTTCCGACCAGTCAAGCGCCGTCTCGCAAAATGCTGTCTCTACATTATTTTTTTCATGTTGTTCTCGTGGTTACCTCCATCTCGGTGGGCCCCTCCCGGAGATACGAGTGGGATCCTAATTAGGCGGCTTCCACGAATGGGGAGTTCATCATGACCCCTTTTTTGTAACTTCAGCTATGTCCTATTGATACACATTATGTATCTTTAATAAAAATGATTTACATTGGCTTTTGTATTGTAAGGGCGTTAATAATTTCTGATTCTTCCGCATTTCCATATTATATATTTGACAACCCAACTTTTCCTAAGAAATCTTATAGTAGTACCAGAGTGAGCGATGAATCGCGGTTCAGAACTTTCCTGGATGATCATCGTCAAGTGTATAGTGGTCCTTTTCTTCCATTATTGTCTAGAGGCATAAGGAGCTATGGGGAATCTCTTCTAGTCATGGATGGTAGTGAGTAACGGATTTCTGGTGAAAAGACTGTACGTTACGGACATGATTATCTTTGTGTGTTACGTCCCATGACACAATACCATGGTGCTGCTGTTCTACAGCACAATGATCGTCCACACATGAACTGTCTGTGTGATGTTGAGGTACTAACATGGCCCCAAAGACTCCCACATCTGTCCCCGATAGAACATGTGTGGGACAATAGACCTTGTATTGTTCCGGATCACCGTAGTACCTCAATATCACAACAGAAACTTCATAGAGACACGTGCCACGTGTGGACGAGCATTATTTTGTAGAAAAACGGTACCAAGGTAGGACGCCAAAGCTATCCGAGTGCTGCTTACTAGGGTAAAGTACACATACACATAGTCTGGTGGCATTCCATGTTTATTCCTATCTCGTCATACTAAATTTATTTTCAGAAATGTATTAGGCCCTACGTCAGACTTCTTATTCTAAAATTCATGTAGTTCTACACAGATTATCAGTTCCATTTTTACTCCTTCATATCGTAGTCGATATACTGCTGTATTTGGTTTTGGTGTTTTTTATATACTTCTTTTCCCGCCCTTTCAAGTGACACTTCATTTCTCTGGTGTACCACGTTTTGAATAATTCGAATTTCTTTTCCCTGGTTTCTTCTCGCTATATGTTTCTTTTTAATACTTTTCGCCACAAAAATTCATTAATTTTTTCTTAATTATCATCCCAGTGTGTTAAAACGAAGAGACGTTTTTCGTTTCATGATACTATTTTACATAATTTGGCATTGTGAACACCAAGTACGTTCGGCAATGTTATCGGTCCAATAGTAACTATTCTCCTTTCTACAACTAGTTAACAGTTATGTTTTATAATTTTCTCCACAAGAGTCTGTTTCTGAACTCTGTTGCAAACAGCATTTACAAAGCATGCTCACTCGCTCTCTTTAAAATTTACATGCTTTCTCAGATGGCGTCCTGGTATAATGTCACCTCGTGTTGCGCCTTACTGGTGTCATACTAGCGTGCTCAGCAACCATAATTTACACACATGATTAACACATTAAAGATCGGATATGTTGGTTCCCACTTTTTGCAGTGGTCGGGTATTGGGTGCTGTTCCCTGTTTTGTTTCTGCATGTAATCATAAACAGATTTACACCTCATCAACTATGCTTTTTTTTTTTAATTTAACTTCAAATTTTTGAACATAGAACGTTTTTCCATATTATGAAATTACAGTGTTACAGGGATGCAAAAAGTGACACCTATTATATCATGATGTAATTGTAAGCACGTTGTAAAAATTGGCTTAATAATCCACAATATTACTGTGGACAATAACAAATGCATTACATTACGCAAACAAACAAAAATAATTTCTGAGTGTCCATTTGTTGATCAGTTCCTTTGTTATAAAATTTATTGTCTTTACTATACACGTAGCACTGGATTGAGACACATACCGTTTGAAAATATCGTGACTGAGCCCTTTGGTTCAATTTAGAGAGGAGACGTTATGACTTGGAATGAATATTATTATTTATATTGTATTTAGCTTAAGGCATGTACATAAATGAAGGTTCCTAGTACTTTTATAATGTGTGGTACTACGTAAAGGATTTATCTCCATGAAGCAGAACCGTGCAAAATTTCCAAATATACTATGTTTCACTTCTTTTGCTGTGTGCAATACAAATTCTACATGTTCTGACAGAAAATTTGTTTTTTACATTGTTTGAAATGGACGCAGGTTCATGCTTCTTCATGCTACCCGCCAGCCCTCCAGGCGGATAATTACTGGGTAGCTAGTTATCATTATTATCATTGCTGCTCCATTGAAAGTAGAAACTGCTTGTATTTTTCTTTTACTCTTGATTCAGGACACTTCAATTTTAAACGAATTAAAAAGCTGACAATTTATTACATGAATTACACCTTTTGCGTCCATCCCATCGATTTTATTAGAATAGTAGCGAAGGTACCGAGTCGCACGATCAACATCTTTTGTTCTGGTACTGTTTTGATTTAGACAGGCAAGCTGAAATACCTTCTCTCTGGTTTTTCTGCTTTTCTTTCTTGCATTTGAGATAGAAGAGTCACGAACAGTTATATAACTCTGACATTCCGCTTGTCTTTCGATACGAGGAGAAGAATGATTCGTCTTCTGCAGAAACTATGTCACGTTACTTTATTCTTGATGCTTTGGCTTTCGGAGTTAGGTTTAAACTATTGTTCACTCTAAAAGCCAGACATGTATATAGCAGTAATGATGCAGTAGGCATACTGTTGTAATAATTATCTTGATAGAAACGGAACCACATATGAAGATAAGGGCTAAGTACTGAATATTACTTCCTTGCAATTTCTTAGCTGTACCAGTCTAAATCTTCATTTTGCAGCTTTAGTTTGGTCACCCTCCCAGGAATATGACGTTTTACGATTTACGACTCACTGACGTTTAATCATGATAGTTATAGAACTCCCAGCAAAACAATAAAAAAAATTGCCCCCAAACGTCAGGCTAATGAAAGAGGCTACAGAGGCATACTGAGTTGGAAACGTAATGACCCGAGGATGACTTTCAAATAGTTGCAAGTGTGTTGGAATGTTAGTCTCACACAAATCATTGTTATCAATTTGTCAACACGAATCATTCATGCGAACAGAACCATCATGTCATTGTCAAAACCACATCTCGATGGGCCTAAAAATATCATGTCACTGTAATCGACCTCACAACCATAAAAACATTCTTTCACCCAGTCATCAAGATCTTCAAAATTGTTATGCACGTCTGAATGCTTGTCAGCAGAAGCCTCCAGAAGTATTTGCAAGTCAATTATTTCCTTTCCTATTGTGAACGTATTTGAAAACTCAAAATATACTCATGATGCTAAGTAAGCAATAAGTACATGAACACAGTATTTCAGCTAAGTTGTCTGTGGGTGTAAATATCTAACTAGACGAAATATACAGATAGCTTGTAGTAAAAAAAAAAAGAGTTACCTCTCGATCTGTCCGCAACAGATGGGGCTCGAAACGTGAGTAGACTCTGGATACAGTGGTGGTTCGTGGAGTTTCTTCGATGGCGTCCACAGGAAGCTGCACAGTAAAGATACATTTACGTAAGATAAAATTGCTAAAACTGGATACCAAACTATAGTTACACTGAAAGAGGCTTACCTTATGATGAATCTTCGTAAAAATAAATCCATTCTCCTCTATTTCAGAGCGAAGAATCTGTCAATGACACATTCCTTGAAGTTAACGATGTACAATAAGAAGTCCTTCCCGAAGCTTGTTAAGTACATGTCCCGTAGTTCATCTGAGCGATACTTTTACCTAAATGGTATATAACGAGTCATTTTACAGGATATGTACACATGATCCTTCTTGTCATTATGAACACATTATTAGTATCTCTACTCACGCCACTACATTCATTTTTTTCTTTTTATAGTGTTTTTAAATAGAAATGTGTCAGTGGAATACATGAGTTGTCCAAGAGAAATATTTTTAAATTAGATTTAAAACATCCTTCACTACCGGTTAGACATTTTATGTCACTCGACAAATGATAAAGAATTATGGTTGCTGTATACTGAACTCTTTTCTGAGCCACCGAAAGCTTTAATAATGTGTATTAATTGTCTTTCTTCCCACTAGTGTTGCAGGTATGGGCTGATCTTCTCAAGTTCTGACGGATTTTTCATGCAGAATCTTGTCAGTGAATATATTTACTGTGACGGTGCTCTAAAAACGCCTTGTTCCTTTATGAGATACCTACATGAAGTCCGTGAGAACACCAAATATTATTCGAACTTCTCGCTTTCGTGCAGTCAATACTTTCTTTCTAAGTGATGAGTTACTCCACAAAATTATTCTGTACAACATCACAGAACGGAAAAGTGAAAAACATGTCAGAAAGTTCATACGTTTGTTTCCAAGTTACACGAAGAGTAAAAGTAGCTGAACTTCTGTTTGAGAAGCCCAGTCATACGCTTAGTTCAAGTTTTCCTCAGTATGTGTATCCAGTATGTGACCCGTGCTCATGCGCTACATCATTTGTTGGTATGACTATTTCTTGTACAGAACTGAATGTACTGTGATTCTTTCCAAACTTAGAGTCCATTTTCAGAGAACTCCTTAATAATTCTTTGTAAAATATGGTTTATCAACTTTTATGTTAGTTTATGTATAATGAGATTTATTATGACACTTGTATTGTCTGAGAAAAGTACCATTTTTCCTTTTTGAATGTTGGTGGAAAGTCATTTACATGTAGAAGGGGTAGGAGTGGTTCCAAGATTCAATCTTGTGGGATTCCCTTTGTGATTTTTTTCCAGTCACTGACATTTTCCACCGTTCCGATATTGTCTCGATTTTTTGGCACAAACTTTTAAAATCTGTTTGTCTAGTACTATTCAAGCCATCAATACCATAAAACTTGAGTTTTTCTTAGAGGCACACGATCTACACAATAAAACGCCTTGGAAACGTCACAAAACCTACCAAATGTCTATACATTATTTTTGAAGGCTTGTCCTATTAGATGAGTGAATGTATGAAGAGCATTCAGAGTCAGGCACACTTTCTTTAATCCAAAATGTCGTATGCTGAATATACCGTTTCCGTTTAATTCTGCAACTTTTTCGAATATTTTGTAAAAGATATCAGTAAGGAAACTGGATGATTATTGTTTAAGTCCGTCTTGGCACCTGTCCTATGAAGTTGTTAAATAATTACAAATTTTACTCTGTGTGGAAAAAGTTCCCAGGGTAATTACGCATGTATCACTAAGGACATTACTTATTATGTTGCAAAAATTTTCAGAATTCTTTCCGAATTCCATCAAGCCCACAAAAACATATGATTTATATAAATTTTCTAAATATGTTAATTTCATTGATGGATGTTGGTGCTAATTCTGGTTTCTTAAAGTTTTGTGTAATGATATTTTTAATATATTTTGTTGCTTCCTCAACTAAACCACTTCATCCTATATTTGCTGCTACTATTAGAAAAAAATATTTTTAAATGTACTTGCAACATATGAATTATTAGTTAGGACACTGTCATTTAGCATAATTATTATGGAATCTTATATACTGTTTGAATTTCCTGTCTCCTATACGACAGTTTTCCATATAGTTGTAATTTTATTATATGCATTATTTATCTCTGTCAGGACATTCTCACTTATGGACATTTTAATGACTTTCTTTAAATAATACGGTATTGTTTGATGTATGTTCTTAAAGTCGGATCCTGACTTACTCTGGCCTTAACATAATTTTCCCTCTTTCTTTTACATGACAATAAGCTTAGTGTTACAGAGCAGAAGGTATTACGGAAAAGTCTCTGATTCAAACCCTACTAAGTGGAACTGCTGCAAGCTCTAAGAAAAGGTGAGATACAAAACGGCTTGAGTCATGTGTACAGATGTTTAAGAAAATTCGGACTGGAGATTATTTTCTTAATAAAATTGAGTTCAGTGACGAAGCCACCTTCCATACCTGTAGTAAAGTGAATAGGCATAATACTCAGACATGAGGTGAGCAGAAAACACGTCTGTTAATAGAACATGTAAGGGACTCGATAGAAATAAATGCTTTTTGCGCTGTAATCTGTAACCAGACATACGGTCCATTCTTTATTGCCGAATCAAGTGTAATTAGCATATCGTACCTGGACATTCTTAAACATTATCTGATGTCTCACAACAGGTAATGGGCTCAGAATTTATTTTCCAACAGTATGGAGTACCACCACATTATCCTCGTGAAGCTGTCGCGAATATCCGAAGGTGTATGGCGACAAGAATTGGGCCTGGTAGAACAATATCATAGCCACCACGATCACTTGATTGAACCCCAACGTATTTCTGTTTATGGGGCTGCCTTAAAAACAGAGTGATTGTTTCTCCGCCTTCAGGAAATGTTGATGAGCTGTGACAAAATATGGCGCAAGCAGTGGCCACTATACATCAATACTTTCTTCGTAGGATTTGGTAGGATAGTTATTACTGAGGTTACATTTGTCATATTACGAAAGATAGCCATACTGAACATTTGAAAAAAAGAAAAACTTGAAGATACACTGCATTCGGTGCTGTATCAATCATTGCAGTAGGTTATTAACCTTTTTACAATTATTGTTTACTTTTTATGACTAATTTATAAATCCTATTACTTTTCAGAAAAGTTTTAATTCTCTTAGCGGTACAGAAAGATAGTTCCACCTCGGTTGTTATCATCGATATGGTAGCAACTACTTAAAGGAATTTAATTGTTTCACTTAAAGGCTCCTACAAATTACTTTAGAGCAGGAATTGCAGAAGTGGAACAGTACCGATGAAAATTACTAACCCATTCCTCGTATATACACTCCTGGAAATTGAAATAAGAACACCTTGAATTCATTGTCCCAGGAAGGGGAAACTTTATTGACACATTCCTGGGGTCAGATACATCACATGATCACACTGACAGAACCACAGGCACATAGACACAGGCAACAGAGCATGCTCAATGTCGGCACTAGTACAGTGTATATCCACCTTTCGCAGCAATGCAGGCTGCTATTCTCCCATGGAGACGATCGTAGAGATGCTGGATGTAGTCCTGTGGAACGGCTTGCCATGCCATTTCCACCTGGTGCCTCAGTTGGACCAGCGTTCATGCTGGACGTGCAGACCGCGTGAGACGACGCTTCATCCAGTCCCAAACATGCTCAATGGGGGACAGATCCGGAGATCTTGCTGGCCAGGGTAGTTGACTTACACCTTCTAGAGCACGTTTGGTGACACGGGATACATGCGGACGTGCATTGTCCTGTTGGAACAGCAAGTTCCCTTGCTGGTCTAGGAATGGTAGAACGATGGGTTCTATGACGGTTTGGATGTACCGTGCACTATTCAGTGTCCCCTCGACGATCACCAGAGGTGTACGGCCAGTGTAGGAGATCGCTCCCCACACCATGATGCCGGGTGTTGGCCCTGTGTGCCTCGGTCGTATGCAGTCCTGATTGTGGCGCTCACCTGCACGGCGCCAAACACGCATACGACCATCATTGTAACCAAGGCAGAAGCGACTCTCATCGCTGAAGACGACACGTCTCCATTCGTCCGTCCATTCACGCCTGTCGCGACACCACTGGAGGCGGGCTGCACGATGTTGGGAGGTGAGCGGAAGACGGCCTAACGGTGTGCGGGACCGTAGCCCAGCTTCATGGAGACGGTTGCGAATGGTCCTCGCCGATACCCCAGGAGCAACAGTGTTCCTAATTTGCTGGGAAGTGGCGGTGCGGTCCCCTACGGCACTGCGTAGGATCCTACGGTCTTGGCGTGCATCCGTGCGTCGCTGCGGTTCGGTCCCAGGTCGACGGGCACGTGCTCCTTTCGCCGACCACTGGCGACAACATCGATGTACTGTGGAGACCTCACGCCCCACGTGTTGAGCAATTCGGCGGTACGTCCACCCGGCCTCCCGCATGCCCACTATACGCCCTCGCTCAAAGTCCGTCAACTGCACATACGGTTCACGTCCACGCTGTCGCGGCATGCTACCAGTGTTAAAGACTGCGATGGAGCTCCGTATGCCACGGAAAACTGGCTGACACTGACGGCGGCGGTGCACAAATGATGCGCAGCTAGCGCCATTCGACGGCCAGCACCGCGGTTCCTGGTGTGTCCGCTGTGCCGTGCGTGTGATCATTGCTTGTACAGCCCTCTCGCAGTGTCCGGAGCAAGTATGGTGGGTCTGACACACCGGTGTCAATGTGTTCTTTTTTCCATTTCCAGGAGTGTAGTATCTGAAACTCCGCTTCCATTTTATAGCATTCAAGGAAAGAATTTATTTCACAAGACATCTACAGCAACATTTGCGGAAATTAGCTTATGTATGAAACTAACTTTTCAGAATTAAATAAAGCCGCACGACTAGGTGCTCTGTGCGGTTTAGGTGTTCAGCCACTTGAGAGATAATTGTATTACACATTTCTTTTGCATCTAAAAATATTCCAAATTCTTTTTGCTGTCTGTGTCTCTTCGCATAATACACCAGCTCCCTATCCCAGAGAATCGTGACGGTGATAATATGTTGCACATACTCTACGCCTCTACTACCCTTTGTTGTACAATCAGTGGATCAACTGCTCGTTTTTGTAACTGACTGTGCACTATGTCAACGTTCGACGTATTATGACTGAATATAGGTAACTAAACCTGAAATTCTGGGTGCTCAGTTGGAGTCCCCTCACTTCAGGAATTGTCGCATTTTGCTGAGATGTAAGCTCAATTTGCTCGAGGCGTTCTACAAGCGAGTTTCTATTTTCTTACTCAACTTGCACAATGCTTGGTTTAAAATTCCATCTCGCGTTAGAAACATTTGGTACTTTCCTGTTCACTGTGAGTCAACATCGTTGTAGACAGTAACGAACTGTGATAAAGAAACTAGTAATCACACTACGGTCAGTAATAAGAGATTCTAGTTTTGTACTGATAATCGTTGCTTGGTCTAAAATCAGATGCTCTCTAATATCTTGTTTCACTAGATGATCATGCTGCAGCTGTGCGGTTGAATTTAATTTAGGCCGCTCACGTTTCTTATCTTCTTGATAAATGTCCTAGATAGTTGACGCCTCATAGCTCCAAGTGGATTCACACCTAGAGTTTTCTTTTGCAAACAACAAATACGGAGACAGTATAATTTGTTCGACATATCAGAAGCACATGTCCCATATACTTTCCCTTAAATGTATGACCATAAAATCCTTACAATCTCTTTACTTTTGTTATTAGTTTTCCTGACTAACTTGATATCCGCCATCGGTCGCCCCTAGTTCGTTGATGTGGAGCTCATGTTCAAGCTTCATGGAAGAGAAATTAGTTTCCCAAAGGCTCTGCGAAGGAATGTCCCGTCGACATCGAGGTCATTAGAGACGGAACACAAGCTCAGGTTTTATCAACGATGGGGAAGGATATCTGCTTTGTCCTTTCAAAGGAACCATTCCGATATTTGCTTGGAGCGACTTAGGGAAATCACGGGAAACCTATACCTGAATGTCCACTATAGACAATACACTCCTGAAAACTTATGTCTTCAAACTCGCAACTGCATACTGATTCCTCCTGCGAGACTGTCTGCAAGGGCTTGTCACAGTATTGGCAAATTGACTGCCACAAGTAAGAGAAAAGTCCTGCCTGTAACTGCTAGTTAGACTCTTGTTGAGAAATATAACTGCTCACAGGTACCATTGTTGCGACCGATATTGTCCCATTCTAGAGAATATGGCACTTTACTGGCACGAAGCTGATTGTGATGGCATTGAAAGCTCGCCCTGTTAGCATCTATCACGAAGAGAAATTTACTGTGAGTGGTGCGAGCAGGGCTGCGGGTCGGTGATCCACACGGAAGCGTGGGCAAACTGACCGTGAAGATGGATCCATTGTGAGAGGGCTATAGCAAGATACGTTGGAGGCCGCCACGGACTCTGTTGGCCAGGGACCAGATCTGCTAAGATACAAAGAGGAGAATCCCACCAGGGCTGACTATAGATAGGGTATTTTTTTAAGGTGTGGTCACACACACACAAACGAAGAATTCTGCTTCACCGTTGGAAGTTCGTTGAACTGGCAAAAGGAAGAGAATCTGCAGAGGCCAATTATTGGTCAAGTCGTCATGGTCCCAGAGGGCTTGTAACGTGGTCCAAGCTGCGCAGCGGTGCGGCCTCGTTGCCCGATGGGAGGTAAATATCCCGCAGCTTGCGCCCTTGTGCTTTACCTCCCTGTTGACCTGGTGACGTGTCTTGAGGCGAATCATGCCCCGTTGGTCCTCATGGATTACCTGGAGGATGGGGGTGCGAAGTGATCGAGATAGAACAAGGCCAGAGAGCTACAAGAAGAAATGATCTTCGTCTTTTCACAAGAAAAGTGTTGCATTATTCTTTAAGTCTCACTTTGTTAATCATAGTAATATGAAACATTATATCCAAACAACTTCAAATCTTCTCATGTACAATGACCTTTAGTTAACAAAAAAAAGGTTCATATGGCTCTGAGCATTATGCGACTTAACTTCTGAGGTCATCAGTCACCTACAACTTAGAAATAATTAAATCTAACTAACCAGATATTTTGATGGGAGAGGAAGACATTGAACACAACCTACATAGGTAGGAATGATCATCAAAATAAAATAAGAGAAATCAGAGCTCGAACAGAAAAGTTTAGGTGTTCGTTTTTCCCTCTCGCTGTTCGGGAGTGGAATAGTAGAGAGATAGTATGATTGTGGTTCGATGAACCCTCTGCCAAGCACTTAAATGTGAATTGCAGAGTAGTCATGTAGATGTAGATGTAGATGTAGACAAAGTGCCGATTCTTACTATGCAATACCTTAGAAGACACTGGATGAAACCAGGTTGGTAGGTACTCAGAGAGCGCACAGAATAAGATTATGATTCTGGATAGGGACGTAAACAGTTACTGTGAGTTGCGCAATCAAACACACAACTTTATTTTAAGAGGAACCCCCATTTACACACTGCTTTAAAATGGTTCAAATGGCTCTGAGCACTATGCTATTTCACTTCTGAGGTCATCAGTCGCCTAGAACGTAGAACTAATGAAACCTAACTAACCTAAGGACATCACACACATCCATGCCCGAGGCAGGATTCGAACCTGCGACCGTAGCGGTCGCTCGCTTCCAGACTGTAGCGCCTAGAACCGCACGACCACTCCGACCGCCTTTCGTTCATAAATGAACACTCTACGCAGGAACAAACTACCTACGATTACAGTCCACCCGTAGTACAACGGTTTTACCAAAATACCACTTTGGAAACTCTGAGGCATGAATAGTTTTGAAAACTAACACAGCCTAATCGTTAAAACTCTGAATGACAGGTACACTTTCGGTTAGTCTTCACACAACAACAAAAATAATCTAACCGTTAGCGTGTAAAAAGGTATCAGAATTGTCAGTACGAAAATTAAATTAGCAACCAACAAACAGCAAGGTCGAGGGAGCAGAGACAATTGGGCTGCAGCCTTTAAAGAGACACAACCTTATAGTTCTTCACAACCGACGCCACACCAGGAAACATCTACACATTATTAATTTGTGCCCAGAATTCCGACAGCTGTTTCAAGGCCTCCTGTATTAACACACTTCACTTTTCAGGAGGGAGACAATGATTACATTAATGACCAGAGAGAGTGACATGTGCCCACTTCCATGGCTCGTCTTTGAGGTAGATGTGAAGGCGAACCATTGGCGAAATAAGAGGGTCGTGGCTCTTTACCATCACAGCTACCTCTGTATTTCTCAGATACCCTGAATTGTTGATCTGATGCATTCGTCTGTCTGGAAGCACGTGGGCTCCTGAAAACTGATTTCGATTTGAGGTCCCATGAAAAGATACGTGAGTGTACCTACATTTGTATGTTGTGAAGTTGGACGACAATGAATATCATGGTGATATCATGAAGCTGGTGTGCTGCCCGATCAGGCAGTTTGGATTTAGGTCCGAAAAGAGGGACGTGTGTTTCGTGGTCAGTGATACAGTGAAACTTGGTTCCATGTTACAATGTGTTTGTGAACCTAAAAAGTAATATGATATTGCAGTCCCTGTGTTGTTAAAAAGTACAATATCCCTTCGGATATGCAAGACTGTCTGAAGGAATAGTTACTGGAGCGACTACAGCTGTTATGAAATACATGAAATGTATTCGCAGTTGCAAATGCAGACAGTCATCAGCAATATAATGGAATGACAAAGGTAAAAAGAGGTAAACAGAGCCCCAAGAGTTTCTTTCTGGACCATAGTTCACCTCAGCTCGGTCACAATTTTAGAAGTATAAGCAATGGGATACTCAGACCCGCCGGGATATTTGTAGTACAGAACTGATAAATGTATTTCCCTGATATTTTGATACCTAAGATGACAATTTGAATTAGATAAAAAGTACGAGTAGATTAGAGGGGAGCTTTTTTAGGGCTTTTTTTAGGGCTCCAAATGCTGCCTCAAAGACGTTGTCCAATGAAAACTAGCGACTGATAACGGAAATTGTTTGAGGTTTAATAATCTTAGATACCTGTGGTGACTGTAGAGTGATAATTTGGACTTGTTGAGTGATAATTTGGACTTTTTAAATGCGTGACTCAGGAATGCATTAATACATTCTTTCATTACAACCATTTTCAGTATGGCAAGAGTTTGCTATATCTGTATCTACCAAAACAAAACAAAAGCAACTAGATGCGAAGATGAATGTACATGTTTTCACGTAGGCGGTATATGAAATAATATTTACAAGGAATTGATATTACTTACAGGGCATGTCTATTTATGACATGGAGATCCTAATACCGCATATGAAAACTTCACAGTTTCGCACATGCGAAAAAGCAGTAAATGTTTTAGCGCCCAAGGGCGTGTGACCATTAGAACGACGGATGACAACTGAGTTTCACGTAGTATACACATGTTATAGAGTACGTTCCGTAAGTGGCTGCTACAACAAATTAACGAAGCAAAGATGTAGCGCATGCTACTTCATATGTTCAGTTTCACAATATTCTACGACAAATCTAATTACAAAACAAAAACTGTTACAATGAACACCAAATCAGTTGTAAGAAATGTGATAAGGAGAAATACAATGCAAAATAAGAAAGAAAGTCTGGAGCAGAATGTGAAAGGATGGATCTGGCTGAAAACGTAGTTGCCGCGCTCAGACCCAGGTGTTCGAACTGTTTATTCCAAGAGCCAGTTGGCAGGGAGAGCCACAGAGTTTCAGCATTCTCTGAGTGTGCAACCACAAACGACAGACTTATGTCCAGTTCTGCTACCCTGATAACGTTCCTCGTCGTGGAAAGGACACTTGGCATCAAAATGTATAGAGAAACAACGTCGGCAACCTGGAAGAGCAGGTCGTTGTGCAGCATCTTAATCACATGGCAAGGTACTTACTCTGCTTGTATAACAGGTCATATTAACTAAACGACGTGCTCCAACGCTATCCATTGACGAAGTCTCTCCATTTCGACCACGCGCGGACCTACCCGGACCCAAACCGCTGTCTGCCGACTTCTAACGAGAACTGTCTCACTAAAGTGGGGACACTGAGGCACACACGACACGGATTTTTAGGCGAACGAATCGTGAGATGACCTGGATATTTCAAAAGCTTTAAGGGTAACAAACACTTCGTCTAGCTTAGGGTCGTTCAGTGTCAACGATTGCAGGAAACTTATCGATCTGATGTTGTTGTTGTTGTTGTTGTTGTTGTCTTCAGTCCTGAGACTGATTTGATGCAGATCTCCATGCTACTCTGTCCTGTGCAAGCTTCTTCATCTCCCAGTATCTACTGCAACCTACATCCTTATGAATCTGCTTAGTGTATTCATCTCTTGGTCTCCCTCTACGATTTTTACCCTCCTCGCTGCCCTCCAATGCTAAATTTGTGATCCCTTGATGCCCCAGGACATGTCCTACCAACCGATCCCTTCTTCTAGTCAAGTTGTGCCACAAACGTCTCTTCTCCCCAATCCTATTTAATACCTCCTCATTATTTATGTGATTTATCCACCTTATCTGCAGCATTCTTCTGTAGCACCACATTTCGAAAGCTTCTATTCTCTTCTTGTCTAAAGTATTTATTGTCCACATTTCACTTCCATACATGGCTACACCCACACAAATACTTTCAGAAATGACTTCCTGATACATAAATATATATTCGATGTTAACAAATTTCTCTTCTTCAGAAACGCTTTCCTTGCCATTGCCAGTCTACATTTTATATCCTCTCTACTTCGGCCATCATCAGTTATTTTGCTCCCAAATAGCAAAACTCCTTTACTACTTTAATTGTCTCATTTCCTAAACTAATTCCCTCAGCATCACCCGACTTATATCCTCCTTTCAAGACACTGTCCATTCCGTTCAACTGCTCTTCCAGGTCCTTTGCTGTCTCTGAAAGAATTACAATGTCATCGGCGAACCTCAAAGTTCTTACTTCTTCTCCATGAATTTTAATACCTACTCCGAATTTTTCTTTTGTTTCCTTCACTGCTTGCTCAATATACAGATTGAATAACATCAGGGAGAGGCTACAACCATGTCTCACTCCCTTCCCAACCACTGCTTCCCTTTCATGCCGCTCGACTCTTATAACTGCCATCTGGTTTCTGTACAAATTGTAAATAGCCTTTCGCTCCCTGTATTTTAGCCCTGCTACCTTTAGAATTTGAAAGAGAGTATTCCAGTCAACATTGTCAAAAGCTTTCTCCAAGTCTACAAATGCTAGAAACGTAGGTTTGCGTTTTCTTAATCTTTCTTCTAAGATAAGTCGTAAGGTCGGTATTGCCTCACGTGTTCCAACATTTCTACGGAATCCAAACTGATCCTCCCCGAGGTCCGCGTCTACCAGTTTTTCCATTCGTCTGTAAAGAATTCGCGTTAGTATTTTGCACCTGTGACTTATTAAACTAATACTTCGGTAATTTTCACAATTGTCAGCACCTGCTTTCTTTGGGATTGGAATTATTATATTCTTCTTAAAGTCTGTGGGTATTTCGCATGTCTCATACATCTTGCTCACCAGCTGGTAGAGTTTTGTCATGACTGGCTCTCCCAAGGCCGTCAGTAGTTCTAATGGAATGTTGTCTACTCCCGGGGCCTTCTTTCGACTCAGGTCTTTCAGTGCTCTGTCAAACTCTTCTCGCAGTATCTTATCTCCCATTTCGTCTTCATCTACATCCTCTTCCATTTCCATAATATTGTCCTCAATTATATCGCCCTTGTATAAACCCTCTACATACTCCTTCAACCTTTCTGCTTTCCCTTCTATGCTTAGAACTGGGTTTCCATCTGAGCTCTTGATATTCCTGCAAGTGGTTGTCTCTTCTCCAAAGGTCTCTTTAATTTTCCAGTAGGCAGTTTCTATCTTACCCCTAGTGAGATAAGCTTCTACATCCTTACATTTGTCCTCTAGCCATCCCTGCTTAGCCATTTTGCACTTCCTGTCGATCTTATTTTTGAGGCTTTTGTATTCCTTTTTGCCTGCTTCATTTACTGCATTTTTATACACTCCTCGAAATGGAAAAAAGAACACTTTGACACCGGTGTGTCAGACCCACCATACTTGCTCCAGACACTGCGAGAGGGCTCTACAAGCAATGATCACACGCACGGCACAGCGGACACACCAGGAAGCGCGGTGTTGGCCGTCGAATGGCGCTAGCTGCGCATCATTTGTGCACCGCCGCCGTCAGTGTCAGCCAGTTTGCCGTGGCATACGGAGCTCCATCGCAGTCTTTAACACTGGTAGCATGCCGCGACAGCGTGGACGTGAACCGTATGTGCAGTTGACGGACTTTGAGCGAGGGCGTATAGTGGGCATGCGGGAGGCCGGGTGGACGTACCGCCGAATTGCTCAATACGTGGGGCGTGAGGTCTCCACAGTACATCGATGTTGTCGCCAGTGGTCGGCGGAAGGTGCACGTGCCCGTCGACCTGGGATCGGACCGCAGCGACGCACGGATGCACGCCAAGACCGTAGGATCCTACACAGTGCCGTAGGGGACCGCACCGCCACTTCTCAGCAAATTAGGGACACTGTTGCTCCTGGGGTATCGGCGAGGACCATTCGCAACCGTCTCCATGAAGCTGGGCTACGGTCCCGCACACCGTTAGGCGGTCTTCCGCTCACGCCCCAACATCGTGCAGCCCGCCTCCAGTGGTGTCGCGACAGGCGTGAATGGACGGACGAATGGAGACGTGTCGTCTTCAGCGATGAGAGTCGCTTCTGCCTTGGTGCCAATGATGGTCGTATGCGTGTTTGGCGCCGTGCAGGTGAGCGCCACAATTTGGACTGAATACGACCAAGACACACAGGGCCAACAACCGGCATCATGGTGTGGGGAGCGATCTCCTACACTGGCCGTACACCTCTGGTGATCGTCGAGGGGACACTGAACAGTGCACGGTACATCCAAACCGTCATAGAACCCATCGTTCTACCATCCCTAGACCGGCAAGGGAACTTGCTGTTCCAACAGGACAATGCACGTCCGCATGTATCCCGTGCCACCCAACGTGCTCTAGAAGGTGTAAGTCAACTACCCTGGCCAGCAAGATCTCCGGATCTGTCCTCCATTGAGCATGTTTGGGACTGGATGAAGCGTCGTCTCACGCGGTCTGCACGTCCAGCACGAACGCTGGTCCAACTGAGGCGCCAGGTGGAAATGGCATGGCAAGCCGTTCCACAGGACTACATCCAGCATCTCTACGATCGTCTCCATGGGAGAATAGCAGCCTGCATTGCTGCGAAAGGTGGATATACACTGTACTAGTGCCGACATTGTGTATGCTCTGTTGCCTGTGTCTATGTGCCTGTGGTTCTGTCAGTGTGATCATGTGATGTATCTGACCCCAGGAATGTGTCAATAAAATTTCCCCTTCCTGGGACAATGAATTCAAGGTGTTCTTATTTCAATTTCCAGGAGTGTATTTTCTCCTTTCATCAATTAAATTCCATATTTCTTCTGTTACCCAAGGATTTCTAGCAGCCCTCGTCTTTTTACCTACTTTATCCTCTGTTGCCTTCACTACTTCATCCCTCAGAGCTACCCATTCTTCTTCTACTGTGTTTCTTTCCCCCATTCCTGTCAATTGTTCCATTATGCTCTCCTTGAAACTCTGTACAACTTCTGGTTCTTTCAGCTTGTCCAGATCGCATCTCCTTCAATTCCCACCTTTTTGCAGTTTCTTCAGTTTTAATCTACAGGTCATACCCAATAGAGTCAGAGTACACATCTGCCCCTGGAAACGTCCTACAATTTAAAACCTGATTCTAAAATCTCTGTCTTACCATTATATAATCTATCTGATACCTTTTAGTATCTCCAGGATTCTTCCATGTATACAACCTTCTTTTATGATTCTTGAACCAAGTGTTAGCTATGATTAAGTTATGCTCCGTGAAAAATTCTACCAGACGGCTTTCTCTTTCATTTCTTAGCCCCAATCCATATTCACCCACTATGTTTCCTTCTCTCCGTTTTCCTACTGACGAATTCCAGTCACCCATGACTATTAAATTTTCGTCTCCCTTCACTACCTGAATAATTTCTTTTATCTCTTCATATATTTCATCAATTTCTTCATCATCTGCAGAGCTAGTTGGCATATAAAATTGTACCTCTGTAGTAGCCATGGGCTTTGTGTCTATATTGACCACAATAATGCGTTCACTATGCTGTTTGTAGTAGCTTACCCGCACTCCTATTTTTTTATTCATTATTAAACCTACTCCTGTATTACCACTATTTGATTTTGTATTTATAACCCTGTATTCACCTGACCAAAAGTCTTGTTCCTCCTGCCACCGAACTTCACTAATTCCCACTACATCTAACTTTAACCTATCTATTTCCCTTTTTAAATTTCCTAACCTTCCTGTCCGATTAAGGCATCTGACATTCCACGCTCCAATCCGTAGAACGCCAGTTTTCTTTCTCCTGATAACGACGTCCTCCTGAGTAGTCCCCGCCCGGAGATCCGAATGGGGGACTATTTTACCTCCGGATTATTTTACCCAAGAGGACGCCATCATCATTTAACAATACAGTAAAGCTGCACGCCCTCGGGAAAAATTACGGCTGTAGTTTCCCCTTGCTTTCAGCCGTTCGCAGTACCAGCACAGCAAGGCCGTTTTGGTTAATGTTGCAAGGCCAGATCAGTCAATCATCCAGACTGTTGCCCCTGCCACTACTGAAAAGGCTGCTGCCCCTCTTCAGGAACCACATGTTTGTCTGGCTTCTCAACAGATACCCCTCCGTCGTGGTTGCACCTACGGTACGGCTATCTGTATCGCTGAGGCACGCAAGACTCCCCCGAACGGCAAGGTCCATGGTTCATGGGGGCGAAACGAATTATGACATCGCGCACTAAGGACTCTTTGTACAATTGTTCATACATAGTGTTTTTACAAGTGAAGTGGGACTTGCAGTGGCTACGTTCCAAATCTGTCGCAGATGCTACATAAGTTTATGGAGATTGCTTGCGAAACTGAAAAAACGATCACGAACAGGTGATACTGTTGCTCATAGTAGCAAGGTAACAGAATGAAAATTTCTACAAAAGCTAACTTCCCAGACTCTACAAACAAAATGTAATTTATAACTACAGAAAACAACTTGAGATTATCACCTAGAAGAAAAATTAATTTAGTGGCAACACCTGTGACACTACATGCCACAAAGTGAAAGGGAAGACAATAATCGAAAGCATTCCCGTCTTCTTCCTCAGGTTTGAGGGCAGAAATGATAAGTGGCTGCTGCTCCCGGAAAGGTAGCCCGCTGTGCTCGTTGCTCGAAGACAGGTTGTTGTGTGGCTTGCTGCCGAACCTGAACATGTTGCTCATTCTAATGCTACAACGGTTGAGCCTATAGCTGCGGTGAAGGCACCGATAATTGCGTACTGCGTGCAGAATTCGAGTCTATTCGACAATAATTAAAATATAAACAAACATTAAATATAATGTTAGGATTTTTCAGATGTCACTGGACATTTTGACAACGAGTGGATAACCTCCAACACATTTATATTACAGAAATACTTCATAACATTGGGAAAGTAACTGTCAGGCAGACTGGAAGGCACCCATCTGTCGCGAGCGCCTTTCAAACACGCGCGATTCATGCTAAAATCCCCTGTCGACACAATGAGTCACCAGCCATCCCTGTCCGCGAGGGCGGTATGCAACAACAATTGGCACATCGCAAGCTAGAGCTTTTGCTGTTGTCTGCCAATGAGAGTGCAGAGCGCTTATATCTCGGTTGCTCGCCTCATGGCAGTTTGAAGCACAAAACACATTTCTCTCGTCCTCGGTATTCCAGTGGAGTAGAAGTGATTCAGACTCTCGTTTTGTATATCTAATCCGGTCGCAGACGATCAGCCTCGTACAATGCAGTGGTGTCATTACAGCTCGCTGCGATGTCTCTGATTGGATTCACGTGACTGGAAATAGTGCGAGTGCTGTAGGGATGTAAAATTGTGTCCTTCTTGCGTCATTTTTGCATTGGCACTTGCCGAGGATAATGTTGTGCCTTTGTTCTCATTTTCGATTGCATCATGACATATAGTGCTCTGTATCTGTACTTAGTAAATCATTTGTAATTGAAAGTGGATTAGAAACACATTCTCTCGTTCATGAGACTGTTTCTCGACAGTTTGTAAATTTATGTACTTTTCTGCCATGTTGTTCGAGAGAGTTGTTAAATGTTCTAATGCCATGATAGTCTTTATCCATAACTTTCATCTTGTAAGCACATTTTGACGTTCGTGGAATTCAGACATCATAGCATCTGACCACATGCAACATGGTTATCATTAGTAGAATTTTGACAAGACACCTGGGCACATGCTTCAAGGCCCTGCCAACATCATTGCTCCGTGATTTCTGACATCATTGTGTCACTGCCATGTGAAGGCCATTCTAACCTCCAGCCGCCCCCTTCCCAGTGCTTTCTGGACACACTTTACATGCACCCGCACTACCAAAATCAGCAGAATTAACCTGACTGTGGTGATCATTCCCGCCACTCTATTGTAAAGAATATGTGAGCTGTTGAAGTCTACGACTGTGACACACTGCGTATTTTACTTTAACATGTAGGTGTATGTAAAAACGCACAGAAGTGTCTTACATATGTAAAGATCTCGTGTTGAATTAATGAGATGCTTGCATCATGTACACATCTATCACAGAAACGTATACTCGGCTTCCTGCGCCAATAATGGGAAGGCATGTAAACAGAGGAGCGTATGACTGTACACAAGAGGAACGTTGCTCAACAAATAATGTAAATACAATTGAATGGCAAGAAAAAGCATTACCAGACTGAGTCCACCAATAGGACGTCCTGCGTAAGTGGAAATTGTATACACTTTTTAGAATGTCTATCCTGCCTTCCATCTCACAAGACGTAGTAGTAATAAAATAATAACTGGGTGTAACCTCGTTATACTGTCGGTAAGTATTCATCCACGTATAATAATAATAATAATAATAATAATAATAATAATAATAATAATAAAATTAATATTATCGTATGATGTAATACTTAGAATTTTGTAACTGTGCGACTCCTAGTAGAGCGACATTTGAATGAAAGTGTTTCACATGTTGCAGGAGTAGCAACAGTCCAGAAGTGTGTACAGCAGTCAAGGAGGCATATTAAATGAATCTTGCTAAGCAAAACCATCCTACAATTTCTTTTCAACCCAGTCTATCAGTAGCAGCACACACACCTACGGTTTATCAAGGGCCAACAACTGAACTGGCTGCAGAGACTTTCCGATGAACATATAAATATATGGTGTGTTTACTGGTGGATACTGTATGACTAATGCTAGATGTGCAACACCATGCTTGTGATGATGTAATAATTCAAGATTTGTAGTGCTGAGCAGGTGGAGTGCAGCTCACACTGTGTGAATGCGATGCCTGAGGCATGATATTCAGTACTCAGCACAAGTAATCACTTCCTGGCAACAGATGCAGCTCTGACTTCAGCATGCTGCTTCATAACGTACACAACCCACCTGGAATACTTTCCCTCTTAAAAATGTTTTAACAACTTGCTCAAAGATATAAATGGCTCCAGAATATTTGCTACTATTCATATGTAAGATAGTAAACACAATCTTCACTCAGCATTTAGTATCAAAGACAATAATGACCTTATTCATTTTGTTGATGATGAAGGAGAACCCGCATTAGGGGTTGGTACACTAATTGCAACTCACCATCATAATCATATCATATCCTTTCACCTTGGCTTTTGATTCCACTCCTAAACCTTCCTTTCGTTTCGATCATTGCTTCTTTGATGTAGAGATTGAACAGTAGGGGCGAACGAGTACATCCTTGTCTAACACTCTTTTTAATACAACCACTTAGTTCTTGGTCGACCACTCTTATAATTCCCTCTTAGCTCTATAACATATTGTATATTACACGTCTCTCCCTATAGATGATCCCAAATTTTTCCGAATTTGTAACTTCTTGCAACATTTTGCATTGTCGAACGCATTTTCCAGGCCGACAAATCCCATAAACGCGTCTGTTTTTTTTTATTTTTTTTCCTATCCTTCTTCCGTTATCAACAGCAACGTCAGAACCGCTTCTATGGTGTATTTACCTGTTCTAAAGCCAAATTGCTCATCATTCAACGCACTCTCAATTTTCTTTTCCATTCTTCTGTATACTATTCTTCTAAGCAACCTGGATACATGAGCTGTTAAGCTGATTGTGCGATAAGTCTCGCACTTGTCTGTTCTTGCGATTTTTGGAATTGTGTGGATGATATTTCTCCGCAAGTCAGATGGTATGTCTCTAGACACATAAGTCCTATACACCAACGTGAATAGTCGTTTGATGCCACATCCCTCAATAATTTAAGGACCTGTAATGGAATGTTACCTATCCCTTCTGCCTTATTAGATTGTAAGCCCATCGAAGCTCTCTTAAATTCTGATTCTAATACTGGATACCCTATCAGTTCTAAATGGACTCCTGTTTCTTCTACGTCGCTAGACAAACCTTCTCCCTCATAGAGGACTTCAGTGTACTCTTTCCACCTTTCCGCTCTCTCCTCAGCATTTAACAATGGAACTGAGGTTGCGCTCTTAATGTTACAGTCGATGCTTTTCATTTTCCCGAAAGTGGTTTTGACTTTCCTTTATACTGAATATGAAATTCCGATAATCTTCCTTTTTCGATTTCTTCACATTTTTCATGCAGCCATTTCATCTTAGCTTCCTTGCTCGCCCTATTTATTTCATTGCTCAGCGACTTGTATTTCTGTATTCCTGAAATTCTTTGAACATTTTTCTATTTCCTACTTTCATGGATCCACTGAGGTATTTCTTCTGTCACTCAATGCTTTTACGCAGATACGTTATTTGTACCTACGTCTTTCTTTCCCAATTCTGTGATTGTGTAATTGCTCTTTTTTTTACAGTGTCTGTAGCTTTAGAGAACTTCAAGCTTATCCAGTCGTTCCTTAGTACTTCCTTACGCCACTACTTTGTCATTTTATTCTTCCTGACTAGTCTCTAAGACTTCAGCCCACTCTTTGTCACCACTACATTATGATCTGCGTCCATATCTGCTTTTGCGTACGCCTTGCAATCCAGTACCTTATTTTGGAATCTCTGCCTGACCATTATGTAACATAAATGAAATCTTCCCGTAGCCGGCAGGTGTTGCCGAGCGGTTCTAGGCACTTCAGCCTGGGACTACGTGACCGTTACGGTCGCAGGTTGGAATCCTGCCTCGGGCATGGATGTGTGTGACGTCCTTAGGTTAGTTAGGTTTACGTAGTTCTAAGTTCAAGGTGACTGATGGCCTCAGAAATTAAGTCCCATAGTGCTCAGAGAAATTTTAACCACTTTTCATCCGATTTCACCCGCGGTTTTCCATGTATACCCCTCTTCTTGAGATTCTTGAACAGAGTATTCGCAATTACTAGCTGAAATTTATTGCAGCACTCAACTAGTCTTTCTCCACACTCATTCCTTGTCCCAAGCCCACACTCTCCTTTCACCTTTATTTCTGCTAATTCCCCTAGACTATTAGGTTTTCATCTCCCTTTACGTGCTGCATTACCCTTTCAATGTCCTCACATACTTTCTCTATCTCTTCATCTTCAGCCTCCAACGTCGAATGTATACCTCAGGTTTCGTTGTCGGTGTTCGCTTGCTATCGACTCTGATAATAGCATCCCGTCCACTGGACTGTTCACATTATCAAACTCTCTGCCCTACCACCCTTGCTTATGGGGGCTAATAATCTTAAAATTATCCAATGTCAAAAAGTTTTTCTTTAGAAGGACAAAAGTGTGTTGTTACATATTACAAGTGAGGAACATGTGATGAAAAGGGAACATCTCAAAATAACGAATGAAAATCTGAAAGAGTGACAAATTCAACACTATCATTAAACTCGTACTAGTAGCTGCACATAGCTCCAGAAAATGCATTAAAATTCCGCATAAAAGACTGAAACATCTACCTCTGGAGTATATAAATTACAGGACTTCATCGAAATTATGTAATGATAATGACTACTCGCAAAATTACCACAGGGAATACAGGTTAATGTTACTTAAAAACCGTCTGGATTTCAAATTTTTCATTCATATGACCGGTTTCGGTTCATTCAGAACCATCTTCAGATGCTACGTCACATCATGTGAAAATTGCTGGATTTGGACGAGTTACTCCTGTAACTGAAATATCAGATCTGAAGATGGTTCTGAATGAACCGAAACCGGTCATATGAATAAAAAATTTGCAATCGAAACGGTTTTTAAGTAACATTATAAAATCACTGATTGCTGTTATCCCATAAAACATTATGTCTGTTTTTGCAAAGAATACAGGTTACATAAACGAAATTATGTCAGTCATCTTAGAGCTTCGAAAAAGACATAGAGTTGTGTAATTATGAAGATGGATGTTCATGAACTCCCCTGGTCAGTGTGATAGACACTCCCACAGTGAATGATTTATTGCAGGCTGGTCTCGTAAATAATCGAAAATATTAAGTATGCGAGAATATTCAGATTTGAATAAGCGTTCCAAGTAAATTTTAATGACCACAGACTTATACTCGAAATTCACGTATCGTCTACCAATGAAGTTAAATACGGCGAAGAAAGTTTCAGAGGAGTTTGAAAAGCTGCTGCCTAGCGGAATGAACTGACAAAGTTCGAACTCACCATGGAAGCGATCTGTTCAGTAGCATCCCTAAGCAGTCATGTAATTATATTGAACGAACCACTAGTCAACATTCTCCTATTTTTAAGCTTGTATTGCTGAATGGTTGAACAGGACTATTTAATCTCTGTATGGCAAGACATTATATTTCTAATTGTTGTTGTTGTTGCTGTGTTGTTCAGTTCTAAGACTTTTTTGATGCCGCTCTCCATACAACTTTATCTCGTATGAGCCTCTTCATCTTTGAATAACTACTGCAACCTCCAACTTTTTTAATCTGCTTACTGTATTCATCTTTTGGTCTCTCTATACTGTTTTTCGCGACACTTCCCTCCAGTACTAAACTGGTGATGCCTTGATGTCCTGTCAACCCATCCTTTGTTTTTCTCAGGATGTGCCACAAATTTCTTTTTTCCCCAATTCTATACAGTACTTCCTTACTAGTAACTTGATTAACAAACCTGATCTTCAGTATTCTTCTGTAGCACCAAATTTCGAAAACTTCAATTCTCTTTTAATCTGAACTGTTTATTGTCAATGTTTCACTTCCTTACATGACTACACTCCATACAAATAACTTCAGAAAAGACTTCCGAACAGTTAAATCTCTGTTCGATGTTAAGACATACTTCTTCTTCAGAAACGCTTTTCTTGCCATTGTCAGTCTACATTTAATATCCTCCGTCAATCATCAATTACTTTGCTGCCCTAATAGCAAAACTGTTCTACGAGGGATCTTCAATAAAGAATGATCATAATTTTTTGTTGACAACATACCTTTACTCATCCTCATAATTCCGAGGGTCCTTCTCAAAGAAGTCTTCCATGAATGGGATGCACTTGTCCCAGCGTTTCTGCCTGTTTTCAAATATGTGCTGGAAACGTTTTTTCTGAGATGTCCTTCAAAATAACCTCAGCAGCCTTCACCACTTCTTCTGATGACGGATAATGCCTCCCAAGAAGGCGGTTCTTCATGTTAGCGAATTGAAAAAAGTCACATGGGGTTAAATCAGGACTTTATAGAGGGTGAGGGGTGCACATCACGTTGATTTTTGGAACATATTCAGCAACAACATTGGCAATATGCGTAACCAGTTTTGCTTTTTTGGGGGTTGGTCATGAAGGAGCTTTCCACACTGAGCTTTGCTGTTTGCTCTCAGTATCAAAATGAAATAGCTAAGTTTCATCAGCAGTGATTACATTTGAAAGAAACTCCGGACCTTCCTCTAACATACACTTTAACTGCATGCAGACCTGCAATCTAATGTCCTTTTGTTCGCTAATCAACAGTCTTAGAACCCATCACGCAAAAACATGTGTCGTGTGTAACTTTTCTGTCAGCAACCTGTGGGTGGCACCCACTGAAATGTTCAGTATTTCAGAAAGTGATCTCATGGAAAATCGTCCATCCTCTCTCACAATGATAGCAGCAGTGTTGACGTTTTCTTCCGTAAGAGCAGTAACTGGCGCACCGGGTCCACCTTCCATTGAAATTTATTCTCTTCCCTCTTTAAACATTTTATACCACACTAGAGCTATGCTGGAGCAAAGAACAGACCCTCCATAGGCCTTCTGTAACAATGTATAGTAAAGCTGTGAGTACCGGTCGTGAGTCGTGCTTCGGTAGGTCAGATGGTAGAGCACTTGCACGCCAAAGGCAAAGGTCCCGAGTTCGCGTCTCGGTCGGGCACACAGTTTTAATCTGCCAGGAAGTTTCATATCATCATTCCTTATTGAACCACCCTCGTAGTATTAATTTTCTAATTTCATTCTCTTAGCATCGCCTGATAATTCCAGAACATTTGTAAGTAGGCTGCTTATGTGCTTGTATGTTGGCAGTGCTATTTAGCGCTCTGCATCAATATCTCTGACAGCGCTGTGTGTACTCTGTAAGAGAATCTGTGGCTGGTTGGACTCGCTGTTAGAGGTAAACAGTCATCAGTGACAGCAGTTGGGAATGAGTAGTCAGCATTGATGGAGATTACAGGTTAATAAATAGCAGTGTTGGAGGTTTGCAGTATTAGCGAGAGCGGACGGTCTGCATGTGTATCCGTCATGGAGATTTATTACTGATGATTTTATAATTTTCTTGAACTGGTTGTCACTTTATTATGGTAAAATCTGCTATATACATTGTTTGCTCTGTAACAAAATATTTCCTTTGTTAATAGTAGTTAGAGCCTTCAGTAGTTAGAATATTTTATTTAGCTGGCTTTATTGGTGTTTGATGCATTGCTGTAGTTCAGGTAATGAAGATATTGTGAGGGGTAAGTGAGCTATGATTAGTATTGGTTATTGTTAGGATTTCTTCTTATTCAGAGCCTTTCATTTGTATTAATTATTTGAAGTCAGGTTAGCATTTTTTGAGCTGTCATATTGCGTTGCTTTAGAATATTGTGAGTTAGTGCTGAAATGATAAGAATAAGTAAAGAGAAAGTAGGGTCAGTACGTTCAGTTTCACTCAGCAGTTACAGAATTAAATAACGTAGAAGTTTCACCTTCTCAGTTATTTCTACTTAAAAAAATTAAAATTTATTTAATGAAAATGTTT